>NW_010169605.1:0-72650 GCF_000695765.1 Mesitornis unicolor
GTGACGTACTGGATCTGCACGTGTCGTTCAATTAAATTGTTGATTTGAACTCTGCAGTAGACTCTCTTTTGGTCACAATAACACCTTCTAATAGACCTCCAGGCTTGTGAAAAAGTACAAAATTATTGTAGCACTGTTTATCAAAAATACTGTCTGCCGTTCCAGATGTTCATACACATCTCATAACACATGCAGAGCAGCACACACAGCGTCCTCAAGTACAGCCAGACAAGCACGTATCTTCTTTACCTGTACAAGAATGTGTTACCCTTCACTCAAACTCAACCATTTCCCAGTACAGTTGGCTGATAAAGATTTTCCCAGTCCTAAAAGATTTTGCTTCCTAAGCCCTTGCAATGAGGTCAATCTTTTGGAGGCATAAACCTGTTGGCTTTATTACAGTGCTCAGCAGCGTGTGAGCCAAAGATGCAGAAGCTCTCCGGAGCTAACTCTGAATCGAGCTGTTTTATCCTCTCTCCCCAAGCTGCAAAAAGTCAAGTGTTAAACCAGTGGAGAAGTGGTACAGTTCTGATAGTTCCAAATTTCAGGACAGAAACTCGGAAACTTTAATGAAGCTCAAGCTTGATTCAGGTTTTCCAGTGTTATTAAATCTGGCATTCTCCCTCTCTCCTCACCACCCCCATCGTTCTTCTGGACCTTCTCCATTTCTGAATCACCTTCTGCATGGCAAAGCCGTTCCAGAATACCCTGGTCATCCTTTCTACTTATGAAGGTGGTATTTGCTGAGCAGAAGACGGAGCCAGCAATTTTAGGGTGCTTTTAATTTCTTTCATTTCTCAGTTTCTTGTGTGACTTTTCCACTCACCAGTTCTGCACACAGAGGTGGGGCAGCAGTCATCCAAAAGGGAGAAAAGGGGAGTGTCACATCTACTTAATTAACTTTTTCTTTTAAAAAGCACAATTGCATCTGCAGAGATTTGACGTTCAATTACATTAAAAACCTACTCTTCTCCATGGGGGAAACTGAATGCAATGATGAACTTCTCTTATGGGTAACATTTCTCTTTAAACCAGTTTAATGACATTTCCAGAATAACTTCTTGGTTACATGGGGGAGTAATAAAAACAAAGGCAATTTAGAAAAAAATTAAAGCAAGAGGCAATCTGTCACCCCCAAATTTGTGATCACTTCAGAAGTTTAGAGCTGAAATCAAATCCCTCCATGGTTCCTTCTGTGACCCTTAAAACTGAACATGACACCACTAAGGGCCCTGCTCATAGCAATGTTAATGATCTTAACATGACCTTAAAGTACCAGTCCTGCAAGGCAGCATAAGCCTCATTTAGTCACAGAATCACAGAATATGAGGAGTTGGAAGGGACCTTGAAACCTCACCCAGTCCAACCCCGGCCAGAGCAGGATCACCCAGAGGAGGTCACACAGGAACACGGCCAGGGGTTTTGAATGTCTGCAGAGAAGGAGACTCCACAACCTCTCTGGGCAGCCTGGTCAGGGCTCTGACACCCTCACAGTAAAGACGCTTTTCCTTAATCACAGAGTTAAAGTAAGTGCATCATTGATGCTTTGTAGCTTTAACAAGATTCAAAAAGCAGATGAGAGGACTTGCTCCAAAGTGTTACCTACACCTGGACTATGAATACATACTATGAATCAAGATATGAATCAAAGCCAACAGGATGCTGGGGTGCATTAAAAAGGACATCACTAGCAGAGATAAAGAAGTCATATCCCTCTCTCTCTACTCAGCACTGGTCAGACCACACCTTGATACTGTGTCCAGTTTTGGTCTCTGCTATACCAAAAAGACGTGGACAGGTTGGAAGGGGTCCAGAGAAGGGCCACGAGGATGCTCAGAGGGCTGGAAGACCTGCTGTATGAAGAAAGGCTGAGAAATCTGGGCCTGTTCAGCCTTGGAAAGAGAAGGCTTAGGGGGACCTTATCACCATGTACCAGTATATAAAGGGTGGCAACCAAGAAGATGGGGACTCCCTTTTCACAAGAAGTCACATGGAAAAGACGAGGGGTAATGGACACAAATTGCTGCTGGAGAGATTCCGACTGAACTCCAGAAGAAATGTTTTTACTGTGAGACCAATCAGATATTGGAACAATCTCCAGAGGAAGTAGTGGATTCCCCTACACTGGTCAGTTTGAAGAGTCAGCTTGTCAGGGTGCTGACTCAACTCATTTAAACTATACTTTACCTCGAGAGGTTGGACTGGATGATCCTTGTGGTCCCTTCCAACCTGGTACTCTATGATTCTATGTTTCTATGATTCGATCTCAAGATTGATTTACCTACTGCTTTCTAGTTGTCATGCTAATTCCTCATGTTCCTTCACGCGTCCATATCCTTCTGTGACCATGTTTCATGTGTTGATAATCAGTCTTCTGGAGTAGGGACCATATTTTCGCTCCATGATGGTGTGACGCCAGGCATGGGTGGGCCATGGCCATGCTCTTCCAGCCAACAGTAACGACACAGTCAGAGACCACCACGTGTGCACCAAGTCCTGACCTACCTAAGCACGCAGAAGTGACAACTGCTCCTCCACCGTGCCTTTTAAAATTGGTTATTGTGTGTGCATGCCTGCAGCCTCTCATACACCAGGAAAAAGACCACCAAGCAGCTGTTTAATGATCTGAATCAAACAGTTTTGGTTGACGAGTGTTCAGTTAGGTTACGCTCAGCTGAGGCTGGACACCATATTCTTTAATTTCACACCTGAAACGCTGTTGAGAAGGTTGATCTGAAGTAGAATCTGGTTTCAGAAAACCTGTTTAGATCAGTGCATCATTTATAATCAGTTACAAGGTGGGTTTCAAAATGGGAATTTGCTGCTTATAGCAGCTGGGGACTAAACTGCTTCTTGAGCTTTTGAAAATCTCTTAATTTGTAAATCTTTTAGTGAAGGTATCTGGAATACTTTACGTTATATACTTTTTAACACCAGCTATAAATTCTTTCCATAATTACATTCAAAAGAAAATCCTGTTTAAAAAATTATTTGGGTACTGAACGGCACATTCCCTCTTTAATTAAGGGATTTAATTTTGTATCAGAAGTCTACACAAGACTTACTCAAATACTTACAGATCATCCAGAAGCTTGAAAAAAAAACTGGGTAACTTCCTGTGGCTTTGGGACTCTGTAATGCGATGGTTTAGGCATAGGATCCAATGAAAACGGACTGTGGCTGTATGTGCACTTTTTCTAAACATTTCCCAAGTAAGGTAAAAAAGCGGGATTTTCAATCACAAATTATATGTGGACCTCTTCTGCTTGAGCATCAGCCTCCTTCATAAACCACGATGGTTCATAAGCTTTGTATGCTCTGTAAGTAATAAAAGGCAAAAAAAAATCTAGCAGCATCGTCATTTGATCTTTCTACCTCCTTTGTTTTCCCTGCTTAACTTCATGTATGGAAAGACTTGCACAAAACCTGACTACTCTAATAAAAACAGATAAAAGAAGGAGTCGAACTGGAGCTACACTGGGTGGGTTGTTGGCATCAGGAGCAAGAGGATTAAAAAAGACCTTTGTCGCTTTGTTCTCAGGCCCTGCCAGGCTCACTCAAGCATTTCCCAAGTTATGCCAATGCTGTATGAGCAGATTTTTTTCATTTTGATTATTGGCAATGTTTTTTTTCCCAATGTGAACCTACAAATAAGCTCTTACAACTGTAGGTAGGTCACCGGACAGCAGTGAGCTCATTTTCAAAGGAGCAGATCACTTACAGCTCCCCCGCGACTCTGGGATTTTCAGAAACCAAGAACCGAAATTCATCTCAATTTCTGATTCCAAAATAGTCAACGTAAGTTCTTGAAGATGGCCTAAACAAATCAAAATACGTGGAGCTGGCGGCTGAGCATTACATCCACACTTTGCGAAGGCTGAGACTCATTGGTGGCCTCCAAAGAAAATTCCAGGCCTGGCTCTGTCTGTGCTCTAAGTGCTGCAAGGTGCGCACCCATCTCTGCTGATGTTTAGATTACTGCTCCCACCGAGAAATAATAATTTCATTAAAAGTTAACAACGTAGCAGCTGATTTTTATAATGGATGCAATCGATTGTTTCCCAGATGGTAACGCTACAGCGGCTCAAGGGCAGCAGTTCTGGTATTTGCTCTGGCCCAGAGTTGTGGTTTCTTTCATGGGCATCTGCACCCCAGAAGGATGGAAATGCAGAAAGTATCTGATGAGTCTGCATACCTCATCAACACTCATTTGGAGCCGTTGAGTTGAAGTCCTGCCAGGATGTGAGACCCACATCATGGGGGATTTCACAGATTTGGGAGGGTTTCAAATGTAAAGTGTTTATTCATGCAGCTGCAAGCTGTGGAACAGAAAATAACAAACTGCTGTGCTTCTATTCAACCCATACACATGTGCATACGCAAAACTAGCAACTTGCAGAGGTCAAAAATCTCTACCTGCAGTTATCGCTGCCCCCACATCATCCTGCAGGTTGAGTTTGGTTGATTTCTCCTTCGCAAGCGTGTTCTATCAGCTATGTTATCTCTCAGTTGCTTGAAACAGCAACTAGCAGCTCTAGCAAGCAGTGCTGCTGAACAATCAGCATAGACTCCTTCTGTAAATTTTAATGGGTTATTTCAAAAGACACAGAGCAGTGCCAAAGAGCTAAAAGTTTAAAGATGTCAGGACATCTCTTCATCCTTGCTCGTTCTCTCTCCGAGTTGGCTTTATGGACATGGTGAGTTCTCACCAGGAAAAGAGAAATTCCTTATTTGTTTTATTACCCATGTCATCAACCTCCATCTTGCACTTGCATTGGCCTCTCAACAAACAGGGGCTGTTTCTGTTTTGGATAATCAGGTCACTGGTTGTCAGTTGTCACTACCACCAGCCAGTGTTCTCTACCTAGATTGATGCCCTACAGCCAGTGTCTCCTACCTAGATGGATGCCCTGCAGTGGTCTGCTGCACAGCCGACCCCTTCACGGTTCAATCCTCAACACAGCCTTTCCTGGAGAAGCAGTTTGTTGATAAATATGCAACAACCACCCATTACACTGCACTTTTGAAGCACACATGTGATAGATATTTAGTCACTTAAACAGGGGCCTTTTTCCCCCATCACCTCAGTGCCAGGGAACAAGAGCAGAGCTACTCGCTAAGAAAGCTCAAGAGGACTATTAAGCCTAAGACACCCTAGAAGGACTTCTGGGGTCTTCTGTAGTCCTGGACTCCTAAGGCCCCTGCACAGCCAGCCACAGCACTTAAAATGTGGCAGAACTGTAAGCACAGCAAGAAATATGGTAATAGGAACCATGTCAGCCTCAACTATAGATGTATTTTAGAGGTACTGGGTGTAGAGCTGCACTTCTGCTAACAGCCTGCCTTCAGCCCACACTTAATTCAGTGACAAGTAGTTCATTTGTTCAACATCTGTTTGGACAAGCAAACATGAGCTCTGCTTTCATGGAAAAGTGTAACTAAAAATCAGAAGTGTTCTCGTTACCTTGGTTATCACAATCTTGCTTTCTGTGAGTGTTATTATGTGCCCAAGGTATATTCAGTATAATTTTTCTGGTTTTGTAACCTCTAGCATTTTGATTTTACCCTTGGGGAAGAAAATGGTAAAGTAGTAGGAAAGTTCAGCAGAAATATGATACGGAGCACAAAGCTTGGCACAGTTCATAGCCACTAAGGAAAACACTCCCCAGGTAGCTTGCTCGTATGCTGTAAAGCTGGATCTGCACACTGCAATCTAACAACAAAGCTGTAACCAGCACAGCCACGAAGGCATCGTTTAAATCTCTTTATGATAATGAGGAGCTGGGCTTTGAAGCCTATAAAACCTATGGCATGGTTCGGCCTCACCTTAGGAACAGCCTGGGAAAAAGGTACCTGATGTATGTTTGTGCAAGGCAGATCTGTAGTTGGGTCGCCTGCTCACTTTTATTAGGCATAGACAACCCCTGAAAGACTCTGAAATTCAGATCACTGTATCTCATACCCCTTCTTAAGGGATGGCTGATCCTATTCTTGCCAGTGGGGCATTTTCAAGAGCGGCTGTTTCATTCTGCAAGTACTGTTATAACCCTGTTATAATCAGAAATCCAATGTCCCGGTGGTCCCACTGCTCCTTTAAGAATCAGCATTGACTTACGGAGGGAATTATGAGCTAGACTTTCATTTACACCACGTAATCCCACCATAAATCCAGTGAATTCAAAGCAGTCTTTCAGCACCTACCTTAGCATCAGCAGAAAGTTATGCCTTGCATTTCTCAGTATGTCTCTTACAGAAGCCATCCAATGCTGTGTCATAGAAGCAGAGCTTGCAGACATCAGCTCATCATAAACCAGCACTGGAAAGGACATCAGGACATTATTTATTACATCTCCACCACCTAGACAGACTCATACAGGTCATCACTGGTGGATGTTTGCCTAACCTGCTTTTAAAGAGCGTTCTGCTGAAGAAGCAGGCTGCCCCCACAACAGCCTATCCCACAATTTGTCCTAGCAGGAAGGTTCCCCCTGATGTTTGAACTGAAGCTTGCTTTCTGCAATTTAGTCGTTAATCTTCTAATCTTACCTCTCATGATCATGGCAAACAAATTATACTCCTTGTCTTTTCAAGAGCTTTTGATACAGTTAGACACAGCTGACAGAGAAACATCTTATCTCACACCCTTACCTCCAGGGGCTTCAAGCAACCCTAATTCACCACAGGAAGCTGTGCTTTCTAGACAGCCCTTGTTGTCTGCCCCAGGAGCTTCACAGCCCGACCACTGGTTTCCTGTCCCAGACCTCAATGAGACACAGCCATGGTGTTCCCAGTAGCTGAGGAGTGGAAGGGCATCACACATCTCCCAAGTGGACTCTTGTTTATCCATCGGACTCTGTTGTTTGCCTTTTCCCACTGCAGCTCGATGTTGTTGGCTCTTGCTGGGCTTGTTTATGCTAACATGTCCTGTTCCTTGACATCCTTCACAGAGTGATCCACGTTACACGCACACTGCACATGGTGTAGAGCAAGAGGTTCATGTTCAGGCCAATAAAATGCATCTTGAATACATGTAGGAATGTGTTTTCTGACCTCTACATCAGTCATGTCATGTCAGCCTGAAGAGTCAGTTTTGCTGCCACTAGCACAGAATAAATCCTGATCCACACATTCATCTAGCACCAACAGCCCAACATCAGTCTGATTAAAGTCTCACTCCTTTTTCCTCTCTTATTTTTCTTCTTCCACACAGCCAGCTTTACCAGCAGCCTCCTTTGCTGGCTGCCCCTCTTTGTGCCACCCCATGCTTGCAGCTTCTGGGCTTGGGGAGCACAAGGTGAGGCTTGGGGAGCACAAGGTGGGGTTTGGCTTCGCTTGCAGTTCTGATTTCAATCCTAAACCATGACAAATCACCTCTGGGGTAAAGGGCTAGGTAAGCACCTCCTGCACGCCAGATGTGCCCCACCAGCTGCCAGGTGAAATGTGCCAATCTAGAGGGACTCAGGGTTTAGGTCTGCGTTTGAGAGTGTTCCTGTATTTGACCTTGTGCAGCATTATCCCAGTCCTACTTATTGCAAATGTAGAAGAATAAAGTCATTATGAATATGTGGAAAAAGAATGAAACTAGAGAAGCAGCTGAGGCAGAGCGGGGTAGGTCACACTAGGCTTCGTTTTTGCTATAACGCACTGTTAAATGTCTCGTACTCCTTTGGTGAGCGGTACCATTTTGAGACCACACGCTGTGCTTCCTCACAAAGAATTCACACCTTTTTTGTTGGCTCTGCTTCTGCTGTATCCTGTAATAAAAGTCTTCTAGACTGCGGTTGACCTCTGTGTGTTGGAAAAATGGTGGATGGAGTCGGGAAATGAACCATGGAAGCTGCAGCATCCCATCTTAAATGGAGCAAGCAGAATATGTAGCAGTGACAAACTCGCTCCTTACAACTGTCTCAATATAATTTAATGCTGTTAAACATTAAAAGTCTTCATATTTTGATTATTCTAAGATTAAATTAAAACTAGGGAAGGAGAAACAATGGACCTAAGCTGCACGTGAACAGCTGACCAAGGAAAATGCTTTTGCACAGGAACAAGGCACATAAATCACATTGACTCTCACCTATCACCCAGCCAACCCATTCACGGTGCTGATGGTGATGATGCGCAGTTCATTCCCGAAATCAGACTGCAAAGGCAAAAATCATATGGCACCTTGTTGATGCCTGCTCTTGTACTGAACTTTGAATACAACGTACAGAGAGATCTCTGGCTTAATTAGTTGCCCACTGAGCTAGACTTGGCTGCTATCTTTTTTCTCCATATGAAACCACAGAGCTTTCTTAGTACATTATTTCCACATGTGCTTATATTACTGTCCCTGCCTCTCAATCCAGCATTTTAATAAGCATTCATCTCTAAAAAAAACACATAAAGAAATGTCTATCCACTTACCTAAAGTATCGCTCAGCCCAGTCCTCCCTTTCCATCAATGTGAGCCAGAAGAACCCCCAGGGAAATCCACAGTCTCCTTGGTAGGCGGCAGTTGCGAATCGGATTAAGAGGCTCTTTTTTATATCGTTTTATCCCTCTTTATTAGGGATACGATCTCTCATTCTTTGCTCCAGACATATTAAAACCCTCTCTTGCCGAGATAGCAGTGCCTCAGGTCTCGGCTGGTTTCAAGACATGAACACCCTGCTTGTGCCAGGCAGGACAAATATACCAATATTCACACCTAAACTCAAGCTCTGGCTGCTTTTCCATCTTTTAGCCCGCATCAAAACCACCTTTCTAGGAACCGGTTTATAGTCTGTATGTCTTATCTTCCCAATTTACTCTATCTAGGGGTAATATCAACATTGAAACGACAAATAAATTAAATGTAATGCTTTGATTGACAACCAAAGCTGATTTAAGATGTTGTTCCATGCTGCATTTATGCAATATCTCTTTTTTCATATTCAATACAAAAATATTTTTAAATTAAACAATTATGGACAAAACTAAAGTTCCAATTTCTGTGTAAGTGACTCGGTTTGGAGACCACAGTACCAACTAACTCAAATCAAACTGCAAAATTAACTGCTGTTATCTACCAGCCTACAAATTTAAAAATGTCTGAAAATGTTACTGTATATGAATTTCTTTTACTAATAAAATACACCAAATAGCATTGCGATAAAGTCAGCGGGTTTCTCTTTTCTTACAGGCTTTCATGGACAGTGAATCAGGTTTACTGCATTCTCGATGACCATAATAAAAGCGTTGGCCTAGAAGATACCCTTCTAGGTTTATTAATCTGTTCGTACATCAGCTGCGAGATTATGTCAGACAATAGTGCATTAAACTGCACAAAATATAGCATAAGGTAAAACTACAAAGCAGTTCTTGCAGTCAGCTTGGAAGGAAGCATCGGTGTGGATTTCATAAGGAAGGAAAATGAAGAAGATAAAATAGGATATCAAATGCAACAAGCAGCACCTCAAATACTCGATGACCGTAATAAAAGCGTTGGCCTAGAAAACCAATTAATAAACCCTTCTAGGTTTATTAATCTGTTCGTACATCAGCTGCGAGATTATGTCAGACAATAGTGCATTAAACTGCACAAAATATAGCATAAGGTAAAACTACAAAGCAGTTCTTGCAGTCAGCTTGGAAGGAAGCATCGGTGTGGATTTCATAAGGAAGGAAAATGAAGAAGATAAAATAGGATATCAAATGCAACAAGCAGCACCTCAAATACAAGACAAAAACAAAATGTAAATTGCCAGTAGGAATATAAACAAAAAGCAAGTTTTGCATCTAAATAAGCCTATCCTGCTATGCAACTGTTTATTCTAGTGCTTGCTATGGCCTCATGGAAGTAGAGCCCGTGACAGATTTCTGGACCCAGATAAAGACGAGTGTCAGGGACCCTGAGAAGTCACATCCATGCTGCAGGCAGGATTTACAGCATCTCCTCCCTGAGATCCCACATTGGCCTTTCTTAGTCTCCCAATGCAGTGCAGGCATTTCTGGCTCATTTGTACCCAGTTGCTTAAAAGCCCCCCTGTCAGGCTCAGCTCAGTTGCTCACTCAGTTGTCCAGCTGCAGCAGTTGGATAACACATCTTGGGCTTCCATGATATTATTTAGCTTACAATATCTTCAGAAACTCAAGTATTCAAGAGTCTTTCACTCTTTTTATTAACATCTACATGAAGGGGTCCCACAGGAAAGCTGGGGGGGACTTTTTACAAGGGCAAGGAGCGACAGAATGAGGGGGAATGGTTTTAAACTGGAAGAGGGAAGATTCAGACTGGATATTAGGAAGAAATTCTTGACTGTGAGGTGGCGAGGCCCTGGCCCAGGTTGCCCAGGGAAGCTGTGGGTGTCCCCTCCCTGGCAGTGTTCAAGGCCAGGTTGGACGGGGCTTGGAGCAGCCTGGGCTGGTGGAGGTGTCCCTGCCCATGGCAGGGGTGGGACTGGGGGGCTTTAAGGTCCCTTCCAAGCCAAACCATGCTGTGATTCTGTGATTCTATGATTAACTGCTCCTTGCCGCTATTTCAATCTCTACTACTTTTACAGCTCAGCACGTTTGCTTCCTTTGCAGTAGCCTAATAAATGCTGTCAGATGCAATGGCTTGGCCTGCATTCGGTGAATGATCCATTTGCATCCCGGCTTTTCTTCAGCAGAATTTCTACCTTGCATCTGTGCCACTGAGGGAGCACTGACATTTCCGAGCACAGAGCTTTGCCCTTATCTCTCTTAAAGCAGAACCTATGTTTTTGGAGTGTTTCTGCATTTTGTCAAGATCAACTTGAACGCTGGTCTCTGCAGTGCTGGAATTACCCCATCTATTGCTCACTGCAAATTCAATAAGAATCCTTTCTAGGTTTCCAAGTAGGACTCCAACACCTGTCTGGGGCCTCAAAAGGTAAAATCCTTCCTCCAGTTGTTTTAAGGCTCTCAAAGCCCAGAAGAGGATGATAAGAGAGTGTCAGCTCCATCCAGAGAGCCTTGCACCAGAAGGGCACAGGGATTGTGCTAGAGTCGTTAACAGCAGAAACACATCCAGGCCAGTTGTGAAGCCAGCAGAGGATGCTTTCAAAGAAAGGTTTGAAAATTTAGCTGCGCAATACTCTTTATTACATCAGATTTATTCCTGACCTCTCACAGTTCAGATTAAACTCCGATGCATGAGGTTTTAACTTCTCCTTTGCCCAGGAAAAAAAGTCTTATAAATAATTCAGGAGATAATTTAGGTGGTCTGACTTACCCTTTCCAGAAGTCCATCTCCTTCCATCAGTTATTAGACAGCATAGGAAGATTTGTCTCCTCATTTCCTCCCCTAAGGCCACAGTTCTGGCACCCCTCATGACTGGGCTGTGCTTGCTGGGACTGCAGTGACCCGCTAGTAACAAGGAATAAACTCAAATGAAAGGAAACAATGGGAAAACAAGAAAAGGATAATTTGCAGAGCATGCAGAGCCTGTAAACAGTATCCACCATTTTATATTATTAGAAATTTATATTCTCCAAGTTCAGCAGACCCAGCCTGCTGCAGTTCTCATTGCCATTAATTACCACTCCTCAGTCCATAATGTGCAATAATGGGAGAAAGGAGGCAGAAAGGGAGCAGGAACAAATGGCAGACATCAGGCAAATGTTGTTCTGAGCAGAAAGGAAAACATTTTTAGAAAACAGAAAAACCATGAAGCCATCTTTCACGTTGGGAAGTGCTTTTCTATTAAAGGAACATCAGCATAAGTTATGTGTTAAGGATAAGAGCACACAACTAAAACATGTGGCAGTAAGCTTAAGCACAGTATTTTTATTGCTTTATTATCATCTCATACTGGGCAAAAAAATATAACCCCACAAACCTGCAGCTCTTAAAGCAGTTACACATACGGGAGGAAAAAAAAGCAAGGAAACAAGACTGAAAAATTCTATGTCTTTTATCCTCTGCTGCCATCTGGAAATAGAAAATACAGCTACAAGGTCTGGGGATTGCAGGTGACCAAAACAAATGAGAGAATGGGATTTTTCCTCAAAGCTAACTCATACAGTAACTTTACTGCAGTGGATTCTTGATCAGGTATTTTAAATTTGATCAAAGTAAAATATTTCCAAATTTATACTCCTAGGCTTTACTCCACATAAAAGGGTGATATTGGAACATACGGTGCGGGACCCTATTGCAATAAACCTGTACCAGCGCAGGAAAAGGTAGGACTGCAGCCTCACTGGTCTGATGGTGGGAGGTGGCCAGTGACTGTGCATCACTTGCTTCTTTTCTCCCCCCTTATTTTCCCTTTTCCCCATTAAACTGTCTTCATCTCAGCTCATGAGATAAAGGCAGGCAGGAGGAACGGTGAGAAAATTGTGCAAAAAATTGGGGAAAGGTAAGGTCAAGGAGACCAAACTTCTAAAGCATGAAAAACAACAGTTAAAATAATTTGCACATCAATTCAGGTAGGTTTTTTAAAAATTAGTTTGGTATAAAGATTACTTGGAGCTCTTTTCTTGCCACATAAAGCAATGATCTCTGGATCTGAAAGGTTCGCTCCTGCTCACAGAAAGTGCAGGTCCTGAAGTTCTCCATGGCCACAGCTGAGTTCATCACATAATCTTAGCTATATGACTGTTGACATTCATGGCAAAGCCTCCAATAACTTCGTGTTGACTGAAATAACAGGCTTTTAAAATGAGGTGACTTCTAGTCAGAAAAGTCCCAGTGGTCTGTAAGGCCTGACCATGGAAGTCTCCACTGCACCCTGTCAGATTATGAGCTTTAAAACACAGGTGAGGCAGAGCACACATTATTAAAAGTCATCTTTAATAGAATTTAAAAATAGCTATGGCAAACTTTATTTGAAGAAAAACAAATCAATGACAATTTTCCAAAATCCTGTGAAACAGTCGAGTTCCTTAACATTTGTTTTGCTATTTGAAAAGACAGAAGCAATTCGCACAGCTGGCACGTTAGTTCACCTCTGTTTGCTCAATAAACCTCGTAAACACATTCATTTTCTACCACTTCTGATTTGACCAAAAGTGGGAATGCGCATGATGAGCCTAAACTAGATCAAAGTGGGTCTCTGGCTACATCTCACGGCAGCCAAGGATTTTATTTCGAATTGCTTAAGGCCTGATATGAAGAAAGAAGAGGTGCAATAGCCGGTAGGACAGCTAATGTGCAGTACATTACACCTGCTTGTATCATACTTCCTTTGAGCCAGCATTTGCTGATTTTCTTCCATGTAATAGTATCCCACTCAACCTAACAACACTAAAAACCACCACAAAAGAATTCAATTCATAATATAACATCGTAAGATCCGTGCAAGGCTGTTGAAGCTTTTGGGTAACCACTAAGAAACACAGAAATAAAATGTATGGTTTGAAATGAAGGAGAAATCTCAACTCTGAGGTTCTGGTGACTCAAATGCAGCACATAAGCAATTAATGCTCGTACACATCTGAAAATAATGAGCTATCTGTTAGGAAAAATTGGAATGGTCTAATACATCACACTGTCAGACTTTATTGCATAGAATAGCATTAGTGCAATGGTATTTCCAAGTGGCACACAAAAATATAATAAACTGAATAAGAAACAACACTGAAGTCAAATATTATCACTTAGGGAAAAGGAGAATAACTCAATAGACCTGATCAAATAACTGCTGTTATGGATAAATTACCAGTGAGAAAGCTAATCTCAAAATCTTCTATGTATTGAGAGGATTTAAGACATAAATATGGTTCAATGCATGAAGATTTATGGTAGAAGAGGAAAAGCTACAACAGAAATATTACAGAACATTAGAATTAAAATTGAATACTCTTTCTTAGTGTTTGAAATAGATAAACTATGCCACTAGGTAACAGCTGCTTTCCAAACACAAACTTCCCTAAAAACCTGTGTGTTTTGAAAACCAGAGCATCACACAGTGTTGATGGTTTGGGCACTGCCAACAATATAAAATTTATCCTCTGCAACTCATTCAAAGCCCTGGCCACAACTGCAAAGCGACTGAAGGCACCAGTGTAGGAATGTTGAAGGCACCGGTGTAGGAATGTAAAAGGCCACTTGGTATAAAGATGTTTAAAGTCATACCATGTAGACTACTCCTTTAAAATAGTACAGAGGCAGATTTGGATGCCTGCAATGATATGCCTGCTGTATAGATAAAAAGTAAAATAAAAGAGGATGTTTGTTCACTGACTCTGACAATTTCCATGACATGGTGCCTTATGACTGATGCTTTTAAGCAGGGTATGCAAAGCAGCCAAGAGCCATTTAAAAACATGTGTTGTTTGTCTCAAAAAGAAATGTAAGGGAATACTAATACAAGCTGCACTGTCTGAAATTAGGTTGAGCAGTTTAAATCCATTTTTCCAGAGGATATTTAGGAAGTTGGGACTGCTGGCAAAATAAAACTGATGTATTCCTACTATTTGCTACAAAGGAGTAGTTTATCTGCAGTACATCTTGTCTAGGAAATAAGCCCCTTTGTCCTAACATTTATCAGATACCAGTGTCCCTTTTAGAAGCTCTACATAGAGTAAAAACTGAAAGTATGTGAGCTTTGGGTCACACATCCCAGTTTACAGTGTGAATGTTTTCCAGATCCTATATTTGGCACCACTCAACCGTGGGTAAAGGACTGGAGACGCAGAAATGTGTTTCAGTTTGTATCTTGGTTTCTATCAGCTTTGGACTGTGTAACCCAGGGCGTGACCTGCGGAGGGTCGGATCCTGCATCCTATTGACAAAGTAGTGCTTTGGATGTCAATAAATATGGTATTACTTCATGTGGGTCACAGGCACTCAAGTTAAGGCACTGATCAACTATTCCAGCAGCTAGATCCAAAGTGCGCCAAAGACAAGTGAAAAGCATGAAGTGACCACAAAGAACCAGGCCTAAGCTCTGCCAGAGAGACAGAACAGATCCCTAAGTCTGTGAAAAGCACTGTAAATTCTAAATATGGCTAAAGTAAAACAAATTACCCCACCTAAACTAGTTTCGCAGTTAAAAACCTATACCTCGGTATTAGAAGGCACCCAGTACGGGAAGTTCAGGCCTCTTCCCATGCTACCGTGCACTAATTTCCTTTGTGAACAAAAATACAGATAAGCATAAAATACAAAAATATACACTTTAAGCAGCAGCGAAATTTGAATAAAAATTAGAAACTGCTCAAGGAAAATGACTGCCGTATTATTACATGTGCACATGTACACACTCCGTCTCAAAAAGGCACGAAAGAAAGGGAATCAATAGCCTTAGAATTTCTACTTCTGTTAGTCCGCATGACAGCTATGAAGTTCATTTTAGTAACTGGGAACGTTATCAGCTTGGCTTCCTTATCAAAAAGAAGTAAGCATTAGATATCACAGGCAGTGCTGAAGAAGGATAAATCGGCTGTCGGATGGGGAAGATGTTCATACACTGACTCAGGAGATGTTCATACGCTCACATGTTTCCATATTCATGCAGCTGACATGGCACAGGGAGCAGCAAACAGCTCTTTAAGTTATGCCACTTAAATCGTTGACACTGCAAACGCAAGACAGAAGTGATGCCCCAAAGTAACATTTCTAGACTTCCAAAAACCAGAAAAAGATCAAAGGAACCTTCACCCTGCTGGCCATACATATGCCAGTGGACACCAGCTTTCTCACACGGAGAATTAGGTTTGTTTCTGAATACCCCTGGAGAAATGAAGTCTCAGACACAGACTCCATCTTTGATGCATCTACAGTAAAAGCCATTCAGAGTAAAACGCATGAGAACATCCTGAGGCCCTATTTTCAAACATGATTAGCTTATGAATTGGCAAAAAGTCCACCTAACTTCTCTGTAATGATAAAAAAAGACTGACAATTTTCTGGAGTGTTCAGCAGTTTGCGAAGGCAGCACTTTTTGGCTCTTCAATCTGCTCTGAAGCCAGCTTCTTTTCTTTTTCATATTATTATTCCTCGTGAGAGCATACAGAGAATTTCAATACTAATGTTGTGTCATGTCTGCAGAACAGAACAAAGCGAGCTCTGATACCGAGCCCCCAGTGCTCTGCTTACCAACACCCCAACAGAGAAGCAGATAGTGTTTCAGAAAAGCATGGTAAACTAACATCCATCCCTAAAAACCAAGCACAGTCGAAAGCCGGGGTAAAAAGGAAGTGGGAACGTGGAGCTAGGTTTGTATTTCCTCAGACTGCTTTCTCAGTAACTCTGTGCTTCTTCAGAAAATAACTTCAGTATGAAACTAACTCTTGGAAAGTTTTTTTTTTTCCAGAAGACACTTAAAGAAGTTTTCTGGCACAGCCAGAATTTTACCATATGGGCCAGCCCAGCTCTCCCTGAACGCAGCAGGAGTTTGGTCACTGTAATCACTAAAGACGGGCTGGTATCTGAACATAAAAATTTTCTTTGGATCATTTATGGAAACCTTGGATGTGAAACATAATCTGTTTCCTTTTACAGCACCCAACTGCACAGCAAGTTTACATGAAGGACAAAGAGCACGCAGAACAAGGAGGCCAACGAGGAGTGCTGGAGCAAGGCTGAAGACCCATCTCGGTGGCAAAGACTGCAGTCACTTTCACAGAAGTCACAGGGGGTAATACTCTGCATTACTTCTGAATTGTAGCTTCTCCCCGCTCTTCTCCCTGTTCAGGAAGGTTGGTTAACATCAGTTAATGAACTGCTGAGAACTGACCAACACTTTCATAGACTTACAGAATGGCAGGATGTCAGGAGTTGGCAGGGCCCTCTGGAGATCACCCAGTCCAACCCCTGCCAGAGCAGGATCACCCAGAGGAGGTCACACAGGAACACGGCCAGGGGTTTTGAATGTCTCCAGAGAAAGAGACTCCACAACCTCTCTGGGCAGCCTGGGCCATGCTCTGGCACCCTCACAGGAAAGAAGTTTGTCCTCATGTTCAGGTTGAACCTCCTATGCTCCAGCTCGCTCCCATTGCCCCTTGTCCTGTCGTTGGCTATCACTGAGAAGAGCCTGCGTCCTTCCTCCTGACGTCCAATGACTCCATCTCAACTGTTAGACCCAATCTGTTCACAAACCTCAGTCAAACATTTTTAAAGGAATTTTGCCCCTACCTACGCAGGAAAAGAAATTTGGATGCTTTCCCTGGTGGGTTACTGGCCATGACATTTAGGAGCTAGGTCTCATAACTGATGCTTTCTCTCTCACTATTATGTTTGGGAGCTCTGGGACTGCCCACCTCACCCAGCTCCTGCTCCTGTAGTTTGCTCCCCTGCTCCCTAAAGGTTGCTACAGGGTCAAACAGACTAGAAGCCTGGAAAAGAGTATTAATTTCAAAAATATCAATGCACTGTAATTGCTTACAGAATAAGCTTTTCAAAGTTTCAATACCATAGTGGAGTTTTTTTGGTTTTAAGGTGGTCTATCCAACTAGGGACACTGAAATTTCTTTTTTATTATTATTAGTAGTATTTTTAAAATTAAATTATATTCAGTTTCCTTTCAAGTCTGAAGACATTAAAAAATTAAAATGAAAGATAGCAGTGTATTAGAGAGCAGCGTAGGGGAAAGGGACTTGGATGTCCTGGTGGCCAGCAGGATGACCATGAGCCAGCACTGTGCCCTTGTGGCCAAGAAGGCAAATGCCATCCTGGGGTGTATCAGGAGGGGGGTGGTTGTAGGTCAGAGAGGTTCTCCTTCCCCTCTACTCTGCCCTGGTGAGACTGCATCTGGAATACTGTGTCCAGTTCTGGGCCCCTCAGTTCAAGAAGGACAGGGAACTGCTGGAGAGAGTCCAGCGTAGGGCTACAAAGATGATTAAGGGAGTGGAGCACCTCCCTTGTGTGGAACGGCTGAGGGAGCTGGGTCTCTTTAGTTTGCAGAAGAGGAGACTGAGGGGAGACCTCATTCATGTTTATAAATATTTAAAGGGTGAGTGTCACGAGGATGGAGCCAGGCTCTTCTCGGTGACAAACAATGATAAGACAAGGGGTAACAGACACAAACTGGAACACAGGAGGTTCCACTTAAATTGGAGAAGAAACTTCTTCTCAGTGAGGGTGCCAGAGCACTGGACCAGGCTGCCCAGAGAGGCTGGGGAGTCTCCTTCTCTGCAGACATTCAAAACCCGCCTGGACGCCTTCCTGTGTAACCTCATCTGGGTGTTCCTGCTCCGACAGGGGGATTGGACTGGATGAGCTTTTGAGGTCCCTTCCAATCCCTAACGTTCTGTGATTCTGTGATTCTGTATCTTTACAGGCCAAAATGCGTACCCAACAGTGACACCAACTGGCTCTGAACAAAGTCAGGTAAGAGAAGCAGTGGTCATTTGAATGTGCTGAGTAGCCATGTATATGAACCCTGGCAGATCTCCTTGCTGGCACTGCTATATTGGCATCTAAACCAGTTCTTATGCCTATGCCAGGCATAATATCTGCCACACAGATGTAACTTTTTTGATAAATACCAGAGCATGAGGACTCCTTAGATGTCTCCTAGCTCTGAATGTGACACGAATCTGACTCTCACCATCACATAAAATATACACCTGAAGCTTGGGTCACCAACTACGAAAGCGACGGAAAATAATAGATAAAAATAAAAGCATATTCCTGTATTAGGTAGTAAGGAGTTCTCTCAGGAGAACTCAGAATCATGACATATGCATAAATGTTGACCAATAATATGTCTATGCAACATAGTCATAGAAATGGTGTCTTGTTAAATAATATTTGAAGCTATCTTTTTCTTAAAGTCGAAGGTTTCTATTTAGTTTCTGTCTTAGTTTTCATCTTTATCTAGCACTGATTATGTCATACAAATTTTAGTCCTTAAGGATATTAATACATGCCTTTAAATTCATATTGATTTACTAACTGAGAATTTATGGATACTAAATGTATTTAATAGAATAACAATTTCCACATGTGCATTTATATGTGACTTTAATACACATATTCATTAGCCTATCTAACAGCATTCTTATACAGGACTAGGTCCTGAGCTCTTCTAGGAACTGAAGCATGGGGAAGCTCCAGCCATAGATTCTAAGTGTTACATATTTGTCTCAAATAAAAACTGCTCCAATTTGTGAAGCCACTAGGCCTTAAAACACACTCTAGGTTAATGGACAGCGCAGTTACACCCACTAATTTCCTATATAGTTTAAAATTCTGTGATTGAAAATAAATTGCAGCCTACACAGAATAAATGTGATCTTCAGTGGTACAAATCATAGCATATTTGATTGTCTTTCGTCTTGTGCTAAACCAAACCAACATGAAGAAAATTGCCTTCACAACTTTTTTATGCCTTATCTCAAACCAACCCCAAATCCTTAACAATGTTTCAGCTGGCTGGTGTAACAAAAACCTCTCTGTCTTCTCCAGCAGTTTGTAATCTGTTTTGCTTTTCATTTTGCCCAGGAGCTTTGTACATTGTTGCCTTTCTCTAAAACAAACTCTACACACAAAAAAAAAACCCAAAACAAACCAAAAACCTTTGGAACTGGTTTTTAACATGTACCTCTTTTTTTACATAAGAACAGAAATCAAAACATTGGCATTTTCTCCAGTGAAGGACTCTAAGTTGAAACAAAAAACAGATGGAAAAGCTACTTGAAAGATAATCATTAACTTGGTAAGTGAACCACAGTGAAGTTCCTGCTTCATTTTGGTAGCTTTGGGAACCCGTTGACCACATTGAAGCCAATTTATACCAGCTGACAATTAAGTTATGACAATTCACACCAGCTGAGGCACCAGCCCATTAGGACAGTAAATATATATATGGGAAAACACTACTATTATTTCTTAGAAAATTTGGCACGTCAATGTCTGAAAGGGCTGCAGCTCAATGAATAAAGTAAATTTCTGTTCAATGTGGCTTTCTCTTCACTAAAATTTGTCCTATTTCCACGAAAATAAACTTTCTTTTAAACTTCCAAATCACGAAGAGCCATTTGGGATGACTGACACTTACTAGGTTCATAGTAATCCACTATAGTCACTGAAGCATCTTGGATATTTGCCACTTTGAAGTCTCTCACAGCCGGAATATCCACACAAACCTGTGTTTCATTTAGCTAGAAAAACAGAAGAGAAACATCCTGAGAACCCTGGAGGTGGTGGTTTCATGGAAGAGGCAAAGACTTCTAGCTCAGTGGTAGTCCACTTCATTTCTAAACACTTGGATTTGGGATGCACATAAAGATGCTTATCTCATTGTAGTGATTTTGGCCAAATTACAGACATCTTAAAATGTCTGCCTTCTTATATATGATTTTTAAGAGTCCTAATTTAGAAACCCCTTATGAATATAAATGAGTTGTACCTAAGCAATCAGTCTCACTAAAAAACAGGGTAACTATTAATTCAGTGTGAATAGCAGATGTTGATTTCCCCAAAGAACACAACCATAATGTCTTGCCAAATCTAAACCAAACAATGGCAGAGTCAAGACTAACATCACTACAAACACGTTTCTTACTATTTTATTATATTCCACTTACAGAGTCTAAGTATAGGTTGACTTTTCCATGGTCCTTTTCCACCTTCTTAACTGTGTTGTCTAGCGGAACGAAATCTGGTGACACAGAGAAGCCGCTGAGTAAGCCAACCTCCATGAGGACCATACCACTGCTAGGAGCTGTGCCAGAGCCCAGGTACCTATTCAAAGCACAGAGACAAAGAGACTTTTAGTAGAAATACAACAGTCCACTCTCCAAAAAAAACCCTGTTTGATCATTAAATTCCAACTATGGAAGCAATAACGAATACTTAAGAAAGAAATGGAACAAAATGCCCACGTGAAAATTCCTAATGCTAAAGATACAATAATTGATTTCTGTGTTATTCTGCCCGGTAATTTCAACCACATATGCAAAAGCAGGTTTAGCACTGAGAAAACTGCAGTACATAAACCATACGAGAGACTACACTGACACCACTAGGAGCTTTCCATTGGCATCTGTAAGTGCAGGTTTGTGTCATGAATATGCAGGATATACTACAGCTAAACACACGTTTCAAAAGAAGGAATTAAGAAACCGCTGGAGGAACTCTTGAACTGAAATATACATATTTCCTCTTATGAATGCATTGTTTTGCTTTTATTCAGTTTTGGAGGGTGAGGTAAAGGCATACACCAAAAAGCTCTCCCAAACCTTTTCATATTTCCTTCACAGAGATTGATGGTTCCATTAACAAAGTCATCATCAGATCATTTCTCAAAGCTCCAGCTTTAAAATGGACAGCCATGTTATGCATCCAGTTTTGGAAAAAGAAGATTTAATAAGTTGAGTTCATTTTATTTTCCTAAATAATGCTTATTATTACATCATCTTCCAACGTGAGACTCAGATGCTGGACTAAAAACCTTTGCTCTACTGAGCAAGCTGTGGTGCACAACAGAACTATCAAAGTGTATTTATGGTGTTCTGTGCTACAAGCAATACCTACATGACAGCAAAAGATTGAATTGCTTTAAATAAAGCAGGTGGCAGAGGAGTTTTCTCCACCTTAGGATGGAGAGTAAACCATTACTGTTATATTAGAAGTGTCTCCAATCCTCATTTTGAAGGCCTGACAGTAGTTGAAAGTAATTGAATCAAACTATTTCTTTGTAGAGCTGGATGGCTTGAAAAAAGGGAAGATTTGCTTTCAAAGCAATGCTGCTAAGCACGGCTGATTGAACGCAGATAGGACTTTGAAAGAAATACGGCACAACTGCTGACTTCAGTTGGCTCATGAGATTAGGAACAAATGAAACCATCTGTTGGATGATGTGCTGTGCCAAAGTAGCTGCTATTGAAAACAAATAACTGAATTGGAACTGGTTGTAATTATTTCTGCATAATTACCAAGAAGAGGGGAGGAAAACACCCAGGCTGTCTAGCCAGCCTAGGGTGCTACCAAAATACCAACAGGTAACCAAACCAGTTTGGTACGGTCAGGAAGTGAAGAAGATATATCTAGAGAAATTATGAAGGTCTGGTGCTCTTAATAGAGAAGAGAGACAGCTTTGGGTGTAGCTTCTGGTATTGTCTCTTCAAGTCTCTGGTCTCTTAAAGAAAGAAAAAAAATCATCTGCTCCGATGTCATAAACGATGCCCAGTTGAGATGACCACGGTCAATCACTATCAGATTGGTTGAAAGAAAGTGGAATATTCTGCAGATAAAATTGCACAGCTGCTCTTTCTGTATTTGCCTACTTTGGTTTCTCTCTAAGAAAGTCACACCGCGTTGTAAAGATTACAAGTAGACCAACTTAAATTCACTAATTTAATACAGATAACGCATATATTACATACAATAAAGCAGAAGAGGATGATTAGTCTATTAGCCAAGCCACTAGAAATGAAGTCTCAGCCAAAAGAATAGAAACACAGACTTACTAGAACTTATACCAGCTCACTTTCCGTGATAAGAGTTGATGCATCTTCATGCTCCAAATATTCCCTTGGGGCAGTTTTATAACTCCGCTAGATTTTCCCCTATCCTTTGAACACTTTGCAATTAAACCATCATCACCCTAGAACCTTCCCAGAGAGATGGAGCCCTTCCTGTCTGTATTCCTGAGCCAAAGGTCTGAGCTAGAAAACCAGAATGCTCAGCCAAGGCTCATCCCAGACCCGTCACGTAAGACATTTGCATGTCAGGAGTTTGTGTTAGACTTTAGAAAGCTGTTGACACTCGATAGAAAACTTTAAAAGAGGACAAGCCCATTCTGTTTCAAGAGCTCTCATGTATTCTAGTGTCACCATCTGTATCACTGAACTGGTTACCAGAAACACATAAAAACAGGGCCCTGGCTTGGCGCCCGCTGGCTATTCCCCAGACGAAATCAATCCTCTCTGTACTGAAAACATATTCACTATAGCTGATTATTTGTATGATGGTGTCACCTAGAGGCTCCATCTTCAGTCACAGCTTCCTTGTGGTAGGCAGAGCACAAAAATAGTCCTAAGCATATGGTGTTTAAAGTTTAAATAAATAACAAAAAGAGGATGTGGAGGAAATGAATGCAAGAGTGATCACGGTGGATCAGGTGGTACCTTGCAAATCTTGCATTTACAAGGAACCCATTATCATGTCTCAAGAAGTAAACAGTGATTCTAGAGAAAGTATTCACAAACAGATGGCATCCTGAAATACAAATAACGTAGTCATCTCAACATCCTTGTAGATAATAAAAGACAGAAGATAAAAACCATAAATGTATATATAGACAGATACAATGTCCTATAGGGATTTCTGTGAAACATGCAGGGATTTTAACTACAATAAGAAGTGCATACTGAAGAAACTGCCAGAGAACAAACACCTTCATATATTTCTCTTAAATACATGTATAAACACTTTCAGAGCAAGGAAAAATGAGGCAGTAAAGCAGTCAAAGAAACAACTTAGTTTAATGACTGGCTGACCTAGGAATAAGCAGTATGACCCTTCAAAATTCCTTGTTCTCTGCTAATCCAAATTCTTTCCAGGTAACACACGGTGGCTGTGCTGTGGTCTCTGAAATGATACCTCAGCAGTGGTGTTTTCTGAACAAGAAACTCACCCCAGATGCACAGCCCCCAACCCTTACTCAGCAGAAAGAACAGAATTAGCCTGGCCAGAAAACTCATCACCTCTTTCGACTCTACAATGATGCTTACATTACATCATGTTACCAAATTCACAACTGTAAGACATATTGGTAGATGAAAGACCACAAAGATACTTGCACAATAAGACAAAACCCCAGTTGAATTTATCACTATGTAAATATGGATTTCGACACCTGCCAAAATTGTGCCAAGCAAAGTTTATTAACAGACACGACCAAAGAACGACTACTTCTATTTCATGGTGTTTTCAGCACTTCAGAACTTCCTATTCTTAAAAAAATAAAATAAAATAAAGAAGTATCTACTTCTAGATCAAAAGCAAAGCATTCTGCTCATGAAAGGTAAGAGTAATAGGCAGTTGTCACATTCTGCTACTAGAAGTCAGAGAGTGGAAGACATTGGTTCAATTATCAAATCTCTCCACAGTTCTCCATATGGGTAAGAAGCACTTGCACCAAAGAAGCCTTGAGCTTTTTCTTGTATTTCACACAAACTCTTTCATATCCCTCTAACATTTAGGGTACCACTATCTTTACATATACCAGTAAAAATACGACCTGGCCAGCAACAATTTTGTACAGAAGATCTATCACTATATTTATTGACTTAGGAATTGCTTCTTAGCTTAACAATTGCCATTTTTACAAACCAGTTCTTACATTCTCTGTATTTACATGTTTATATCCATTAGTAAATCCATACAAACAGATAAACTAGCTCATTTTGAATAATTTCAAAGCTCCAATTGAATTACCTACCTTGTGCACACATTCAAAGTCAAATGGTTTTTGTCCTCTTTGTCATCCTTTACATCAACATTCAAGTCAAAGGCTTCCTGTTTTCGGACAGATCTGAGCCTCTGATCAGTGTGTTTTGTGTTGTAAATAACATTGAGCTGTGGATGGCAAGTAGAGACATTAGATGACATATGTGAAGCAAATCTATGTAGTTAAAATACTACTTTTGTAACAGTATAACACCAGAGGAGCGCTCACATGAGAAAAGATACACGGTCTTATATTTGACAGCTGCACACATGAGATTCATAGGAATTCACTGAAATAAATATCCTTTCTGACCACAGAAATGGGATGAATAAAGGCAAAATTCAGAGACCGGCACCCACTGAGTTAAAAGAGACAGGCTGTATATGACAGCAGGGCAAGAACAAATGCATAGCGTATGTAGAGAATTTGTCTTCAGTCTTCATGTCATAGCATTCATACACTCAAAACAGATGAGGAATAGCATGTTACTCCAAGCTCAGAAAAACACCGTTTCCTTGCAGTTAAGTAAGCAATTTCATTATCTGGTTCATCAAAGCTACAGCCTTCAGCCTGCCTCAAGGACAGAGCTCTCGCTCCTTCTGCTCAACAACTGCTGAGTGAGCCAAGAAAGGAAGTGTGACAGGATGTCCAATGGAGGACAGCAACATTAATACAAAATCAGCTCCTCTGTTAGGCACTCTTTGAGGGGTTTCCAATTCTTCTAGGGTAGACTTGTATAAGATGCTTGAAACAGTGGTAGAAGAGTGGTAAAACTGAGGGGGAATGGTTTTAAACTGGAAGAGGGGAGATTTAGACTGGATATGAGGAAGAAATTCTTGACTGTGAGGTGGTGAGGCCCTGGCCCCAGTTGCTCAGGGAAGCTGTGGGTGTCCCCTCCCTGGCAGTGTTCAAGGCCAGGTTGGACGGGGCTTGGAGCAGCCTGGGCTGGTGGAGGTGTCCCTGCCCATGGCAGGGGTTGGACTGGGGGGCTTTAAGGTCCCTTCCAACCCAAATCATGTTGTGATTCTATTATTCTATGAATAATTAAAAGACAGCCTGGTTATCTCAGTATCCTATAAAATTACCAATGTCAACAGCCAAACCAGAATTGCTGGAGCTGAAATCAAGCAATCAGTGAGTACCCTCACATTGTCAGTCATGACAGAAAATTATGCAGTAAAAAACCAGCCTGCAGAATTGACCTTGATGAGGTAAAGAAATAGTTAAGCTATTACTGAATCATCTGTTTCTTTAAAGCTGCCTCGGTACCAGACTGGAGGATGACAAAAGTGACAGCAATTTTTAAAAGAGTTCTGGGGGGTCTAGAGAACTGTGAATATCAAACTCAGTATTCGTATCAGAAAACACAGTTGAAACTATAATAAAGAGTGGACAATATAATATACTATAATAAACTAAAATATGCTATAATATGCTATAACAAAATAGTGGACAAATGAGTAAATATGACATGTTGGATAACAGGTTGTTGCTATAAACCCACCAGCTATCTGAATCAAATATAAAGTACTAAAAACCCATGGACAATAGAGCTTTGTGTGGCATAAGCTACCTGGATGTTACATTGGCATGTAGCTGTCTGTGGAGTTCATCAGCCAAAGGTATTGGAACAAAAGAGGCTGCCAAGGGATAAAGGACTGTTAAAAGACAGGAATGAATGTTCACACATGAAAGGAGTGGAGTCCTAAAGGAACCTGTGCTGGGTGACCACTGTTAAATACACCCATGTGTGACGTAGAAAACAGGGTGAAGCCCAGTGTGATAAAGTTTGCTGATTATACTCATATTTGAGGTAGCAAAAATTAGGATTTCTGCAAAGAGTTGCAGAATGCATTTTTATGTACATAACAGTGGGTTTTGAACTGATTACCACCAGATCTGTTTACCATTTAAGAAATGGTAAAATAGATGAAAATTCAGCCATAAACAGGTAAGTTTGAAGAAGGACACAGTAAAAATCGACAGAATAATGATCTGCCATGGGAAAGATAAATAGGATACAGTTTTTCATGCAAGAAAAGATTAAATTGTGGGATACCTTCCCACAAGATGCAGCAGATAATAAACGGTACAAGCATTTAAGGGCAAAATAGACAACTTCATGGAATCGAAGTTTTCTGAGCCCACAGACACCATCTCCAGCTGAAGGTCTCAAATAACGCATGGTAAGAGGTGGAAGACAGTCAGGTAATATATTACATGTATTTATCTTCTTATACTCTCTCCCAAGCATCCACCTCTGGCTGTTGTGGAAAACAACACTGGGCTTGACTGAGCTTTGCTTTGACCCAACACAGTCCCTCTTACACCTTCTCTCCAAATACAAGAACCAAGGAAGCAGATTCAAGGGCAGAAAGAGGTAGTGCTTCTTCATGCAATTCACCGTTGAAGAACTACTTGCTGCAAGAAGCTGTGGTTCTTACAATCTTCTAAAGATTTTTGAAAGTTATGCTTGCCCTGGTCCAGTAGCCTTTATCAGTCATCCTCTCTCTACCAGCCACTGTGAGATACAAGATAATGAACAGTATCAGTTGTCCCAGTGCATCTGATTTGATCTTAGATCCAACAAAAGACACCAAAAATGAAATTTAACTCTGAGAAAACATTCTAAGGCGCTTCAGACTGATTGACACCCGATGCGATGTGGATGGTAACTGCAGCATCCCTTTGCTGTGGCACACGCAGGACACCACAGCTGACAGAGGACAAGAGAATGGGTTGCTGACTCAGCACTTCAGTGTGATGAATCACAAAGGTCAACGTTCAAAACCCTAGAATGACAAAATCAAGCACAAGAAACTAAGAAAATATTTACTAGCAAAGAATAGTTGCCAGTATTTGGCAGAACAGTGATTTTCACCAACAGAACAGTAAGTTTTCACATACAAACTAATAGCCACTATTTGTTCCCTCAGTCATCAAGATAAAACACACGGCAGGGCAGAGGGTATCATCTTCTCTGACTTTGGTATTTTGGCAAAATAATCAGAAAGTGGCTCAAACAACTCCCTTTGCAAGGCCCCAACATGCACTTTGCTTGGTGAAGGAAAAGGGAATGAAGAGCGCTTCTGGAAAATTCATAGTCCCTTTACAACAGTTTCTAGCAGCAAATGGAAAGCTGTCAGTTCAAATTTAAAGGTATGACAGGGGATTGTTCAAGTTGTAGGTTAACAAGTAAGAGGAGTCTAATTTCTGATATTTGCTTTACAAAATCTCTGATTTTTGTTTTACAATCGTGGTGCAACACTGAAGATTCACCCTGTACAACTGCTCTGCGGGAGAAGGCAGCACCAAGGATGAAGCCAATGTAGAAAGCCTGCCAGTTAAAGGCATGCCGAAAGCTTGGTAAAGCTTTTGGACAAGCTGGCGGTGCCTCAATGGTCTGTCATCACAGAAACAAAACTGTTTTAACTTTTGCCAGAAGAAGCTCATGAATGGGAATTTACTGCCAATGCAGGATGTCTGAAACCACGCAATGAACAGGTCAATCAGCTCGTATTTTCATGGAATAAGCTCTAGCTGGTACAGTCTGATACTCCCTTCCTTATTTCTTATGACAATGGAGAAAAAGTCTTTTTCACAACACAGAGTTTAATTAAAACGTCCCTCTTTATACACTCTTACTCTGGGGACAGAAGGCTATTGTATAGAAACTAGCATTAAGTCAACAAAATGAACAACCACATTTCTTCTTAATCCTTTTAAGAAGCAGCTGCCAAAGCTAAAGGCAGAACTGGTCCAGTCTTGTCATGCTGCAACCAGTTCTGGTGAGAGGCCCAAGAAGAGAAAACTAAAAGCTCATCATCTGCATGAGGGAGATGCTTTTAAGAGTATCTGACCCAATTGACTGCACTACATTTCAAAAACCATGTCTCATAATACCCCAATCAATGTCTCTTTCCCCACCCCTTTTGTTTTTCAGCTATCAGCACAGATGTGCTTGGTTGAGGGCATGAACTCAATGAAATAATCTCCAATATTTTTCTGTCCCTTTCTGACTCTTCACTATCCACTCAAACTGTAACAGAGAAATACGTGTGCATGCCATAGTGTACCTTTTTCAGTACCATCACGTTGAATAATATTCAGTCCCCTGCCTAAGTCTAGTAAAAATATGCAGAGTGAAAAAGATCAGCATTTTTCAGTAATGAGCAACAGGAGATGCTCAGTTTTTCCTCATTCCCTCTCTATACATGACCATGATCAAGGAGATCTTGTTCACCCATTCTCCTTGAGCCTGCCCACCCTCCCCTCATTGCTAGTCCTGGATTTCAGTGGCATTCTCCTTCCTTCCAAGAGCCACTCCAACTTTTGGAGGCATTTGCCAAGCCCAGTTACCAGTGGTTCCAGACAGCAGAGAGTGTTTCTCTCAATAGATTTATCTATAAAGACTTTCAGCAGGCCACCAAGGGAAGATCACTTCTTCAACTCCTTCCTCAAGAGAGTGCCTTTCATACACCCTAACCCTACCATCAACCTCTCTTTCCTCTCACAGTCTTAGGCCATCCATAATATGTGCCCACATAATGAAGGGATGGGCTAGGAAACTGTTGACAGCAGGATCACAAAGCTACAAGTAAATGTCTGCTTTTGCAATCATACTATCCAAAATAAATGCATTTTATGTGATCCTGCAGGGTCAACACTGAATGCGCCGCCAACTCACACACACAGCCAGTGAGATTTCACAAAAAATAAGGGTGTTTTTTTCTAAGAATCCATTCTGTTGGGAAAGCAGCCTTTTCCATTAATGGACCGAATCTTGTGTTTTGTGATATTTAAATGAATTACTGTTTTGACACGCTACGTTTGGCCAGAAAGTCAAATCCCAGAGCAGTGAATCTCACCACTGGACTTTGGCGGGCCTAAGGCAATGAAACCCAGCTGAAGAAATGTGATCTCAATGTCATATGCTATATGATTTATTAAATGTGACCCAGATCTAGCCTGTGTCTGGGAAAAAGAGAAGGCTCATTCAAATGGCATCAGTGCTCTTTCTTTTAGGATACCAGACCTGCCAAAGGAAGCAGAAGGAAAGAACTGATCCCAGCAAAGAAAAGGTTTTGCAGAAGCTACTCCACTGTTTCAAGTACAATATTTTGATTCAAGTCACAGCATCTCTGGCTTCAAGCAGGAAAAACAGCAACAGCACAGCGACCTAAATAAGATAACCTGGGGTTGTTCCTGAAGACCAATTATTTAGGAGCACATTTTCATGTTCATAGAACAACCACGGTGCATTACACCCCCAAGGAGCCCTCTAACCATGGAGTCAACTGCTGGCTACTCAGGGTGAAGACTTCTGCTCAGTCTTCACCAGACACGCTGGTTTGGATGTGAAATTTTCCTGCTGGCAAAAACATAATTGGAACCAATGTGCTTCCACAAAAGGCATTTCATTTCAACAAATCAGCGCCTTCCAGCAAGAAACAATTTGCTGAAAAGGTTTCGTTCCGCTCGACTGACAAATTCGTTGACTTAATATCTGGGAGTATTTCTCAACAAGGACTAAGGTTAAGCAGCCTTAAATGTTCTGAAGCCCCAGTTTGTTACATTCCACAGATGTGTGAATGCAGTCCTGCTGAGATGTTCATTCCTATCCTGGCCTGCAGGTCTGAATCTAAATTGTCCTCTGAAACTTTTGAACTTTGCTGTAAACTTCATTTGCACTTCTGGGAATTAATAAAGACAGGTCCTGATTTACAGCACTTATTTGCAGAGTGGTACTGAATGAATGTATCTCTTGCTACTGCTCACTGCTGATAGGCAGCTCTGAAGATTTCTTTGTAAAGGTCTTTTATCCCAAACAGTATTTATCAACCATCTCCATGCTTTTTTTGTTTCCCAGATGCAGAAGAAGACTGAAGTGAAGGTCATGTTGGAATAACTTGAGTTGGAATAACCTGGCATAAAACTTCAAGACATTAAAGGCAGCCTAAGTTCAGCTTTCCCAAGTATGACTAGAAGCAGTCTAGTAGTAACTCACTCTGGTTTTGTGATACACTCAGCAATTACAAGTTTATCTATGTACTTCCAATAAAATTAGTCTTTCATGCTCCAGGACTAATATTTCTATATTATCCATAGCTTTTCAAAGGTCTTCTCTTTCACCTGTGTGGATCTAAGCCACTATCATGGACAGGACAGCAAGAAAAAGAGATCCATTAGTGGTCATGTCAAACCAGATTCAATACTGCCTTCTTCTCATAGGATACTTCTCATAGGCTTAGGGAAAATCTTGGAGGTGGGATTTCTTCAGAGTATAATCTCTGTTATGGGGGAAGAGCAAGCAGCTGAAAAGCATAAAAAGGCTATTTATGGTTTGCGAGCTCTAAATACAGTGTGTGCTGACGCCAGCTTAATTTATTTAAACATAAGTAAAGACGTTTGAATTTATACTGTTGAAAAAGTGTCTTCTACAGGACAGGCAGAGAGGAGATCACTGCACCTCCTGCCACTCTTTGCCATGCCCCCACTTCTGGCTGATGCTAGACATCTGTTACTGATGGCAGCATGTAGGACCCTTTGTCTCTGTCTTTCATGCTATTTCAGAATAGTGTAAAAATTGCCAGAGAACCTGGCTGTAATAGTCTTTTTTTTTTGCAGCTTTTGCACTGTTGTACTCTACTTCAATAAAAAGAAAACAACTCTAGAAACTATTGGTGCAATCTTGTTCTGTACTGTCCTGTGCCTTACCATGGTTTACCACATTTTGTGCTTGCCAATGTACCACTGCAGTCACAGATGGACACTGCACTTCTGCAGGAGCACAGGGCTGCTCTGATTATGGCTCTGGCCTCTGGAAGTGCCCCAAAACTGCCAATCACCCAGCACCCAAAAGGCCAGGCCATTGGACATTAACAATCACAGGAATATGTTCATTTACACAATATTTGCATCACAGCATTCTGCAGTTAGCAAAGCGCTTTGGTACTGATTTAAGACATTTCAGAAGATTCTTCTTATTAGCACGTTTTAGAAAGCTTCCAAAATACACCTTCCTTATAGAAAGCGTATCTTTAGCAATAACAACTGCACTGCGTACCTGAAAGACAGCAAATCCTGTTCCCTCCGCTGCCACTGTAATTGTCATTGGCTGTGCAGGGGCAATCTGGAAGAAAGATGAGTAAAACAGTATTTTCAAAGCACTTTCAGTCAGCAGACTTTACTGAAGTACTCTTTGCTTTCTACAGTACCTCCTTGGTCTGAAGTAGAAATCTGTTTTGAGTATCAATTGAAAACGTTTCTGGTGTTTTCAGAGAAGGTGCTGTCACGGTTACATCCATTTCTGTCTTGCCTGCAGTGGTGAGAGCTGCAAATAGACTCAGGGCTTGCAAAGCCACCACCGTGTCCTGTTGAGAGAAAAAAATCCTTCTGTGTTAAACAGAAGAAGCCCAAGCAGTTTATTCACTAAATTAATCTAGAAAGTAGCAGTATCATTGCTTGATGCAGATGATACTTCTACTTTCTAGACTTATTTAGGGACTATGCCTTAAATATCCAGTACTGCACAGGAGTTATTCAGGGTACCTAGATCACCGAAGCAAAAGCTATAGGTCTGAAAAACTATTAACGTTTTTTTAAAAATAAGCCTGAAATGAGTTTGTATCAGACCTCCAGCAATTATTTCAAAGGATTTCAGCTTTTATACTCTATATTTGACCAAAAGGTTTTGCATAATTTTTCAACCATTGCAGAATATGCTTATAAACATGTTATTTTATAAATATATATATATATCTTTTGTTTATGTTTATGTATGATTGCAGACTCAGTTTTCCAAGTTTTGAACACAAGATGTAGTTTCTGAACATCTGACCCAGCACAGTTTAGTGAATGAGACTCCAGCAACTATTTCAAAGGATTTCAGTTTTTATATTCTGTAGTTAATCAAAAGGTTTTGCATAATTGTTTAACCATTGCAGAATATGCTTATAAACACATTATTTTATACATATATATATATATATTGCTTATGTTTAGGTATGATTGCAGACTCAGTTTTCCAAGTTTTGAACACAAGATGTAGTTTCTGAACATCTGACCCAGCACAGTTTAGTGAATGAGATTTTTAACATTCACTATAATCTGGGGAAAAACCACAGTAATAGATTATAAGTCTCTAATGCTTTTCAGGGACTATTGGCTGTTCATGCAGTTCATTTTGCACCTTTTGTTAACCAGTGACAGTGAAGGAAATGCCCTTGCAGGCTCAGTGTACAGATGTGTTTTATTCATTCCTAGGTCACTTCCAATAACAAAATTCTAATGTAACAGAGGTTATTAACTGCACAGTGACTGTGCCACAACTTAAGGTACCAGCACATGTTGCCTATACACTCTGAGCGGTTGGAAACCACTCTTCCTCTCATGTCACATCCTTGTCTGAGATGGCCTCTTTCACTGATTTCTTAAAATTCAGAAAGATCGGATGATGAGGAACAGTTGCTGGTCAGGAGGAGGTGAATATTTGCCCTGATGCAATGTCTTTGATTGCTTTGATTGTTCCTTTGCAGAAGACAGTGGCAAAGCAGCCGAATGACTCTGCCCTTCCTCATACTGCTCCTGTGTCGGCTCCTCCTGAAGATCTGCAGCTTGGAAACCCAAATTTACAAAACTTCTTTCACATTGAAGTGAATGAAACTACAGCAACCTATCACATCTGTATGTCTGCTATAGCTTGTAGACATAAGGAGCTATAATTCTAACCATTCTATGATTCTACGATATATGAAATATATCATATATATGAAATATATCAGATGAACATTTTATGCCCAAACATTAAGAGCATTACAAAGCAAAATATACCAGCTGAAAATTCACCTCAACCTATACCACGTATAGAAATTGCAGTGAGTTACCATACCCTAACTTACACAACATCACACGTGCAACTGATTACTTTCCTCCTTGTTGTTTAACAATATATCGAGTTTCTAATGGAATAAACTTAGGGAAGAAAACACTCCAAACATTTTTTTAAAGCAATCTAAGAAGCTAACAAGAAGTATGGGGTCATTTCCACAAATTAAATAAGGCATCTAGAGAGACACTGGAGTAATTTTGAAATCCAAATAGTTTAGACTATGGAAGAACAAAAGGATTAAATTAATTTCTTAACTTCACCCTCAGGGGTAAATGGTGCACCGCTGGATTTTCAAACTTTCAAGTAAAAATGATTGCTGGAGAATAGAGAAAAACTTTTTCAACTCATTTAGTGCTTCAATCAGCCTCTACACAAACTAAGCAAAAATTAACACACTAGAAAAATACTCGAACCTCAGGGGAATGAGGCTGGTTCTTAAACTGCATTTTATTCAGTAAAACTAATTTCTCTCAGATGAATAAGAACAAACTTCTGAGAATAATGAAGGATAACCAGTGCACCTCGGTACCAAGATGAGATGTGACATCTTACTGTGACCAACATTTGTAGTTAATTTAAAAGCTAGATTAAACTAATGCAATCCAAAGTACTATATGAATTTTATGGATGCCAGGACAGCTTACAAGTGGTTTCAATAACATGGAAAACTCCTGGAGATAATGCAGATCTTCCAAATTTCATGGCCCATCAAAAATCTACGTAATAATGAGGACAAAGTACATTATTAAGTTAGGAACAACTGCCAACAGAGGCACTAGGTCAGGCTGTTTCTCCGAAACCTACTCCCCTTTCTTATCTTATCTTTCTTAGCCTTTCAGGAGTTTGAGGACCCACATATGAAAAGAATAGAAAGAGGTTTCTCTCCTTGGAAAGAAAGTAAGCACAGATATCTATCATACTTGCTTGGAAAATCTTATTGATTATTTTTCCGTGGGCTTCACTTCTCCTTTTTAATTTAAGATATTGTTATTAATACTTTATATAATCAAGGTGACCCTCTAATTCTCTTTTTTTATACTTGTCAAAATACTAAAACTGCTAGTCCTGGTTTAAGATGCCAATATCACAAAGAATACAAGTCTGCACATAACCAAGGCTGTTACAGCAAAACAAAATACAGTAATTTTTAAGTAAAAAACAAATAGTTCCTTTTTTCTTTTTCTATTTTTTTAATATAAAGTGCTCATTTATAAAGTATAACAAAGCCCCTTGAGAAAAGGTATTACCTGAGTAGACGAAAATCCCCCCAGGTGATTTCTTTGCTGACTTAACCATTTCATAATAGGGACCCCCTCTGCTAATCTGTCTTGATGGAAGTGTGAGAGCAGGGCGTACGCTGCAAGTTCAATATCGATGGACCGTGGCTGCCATGAATCAGAAATTTCAGCAGCAGGGGTTATCCAGAAACGAAGTTCTCCTGCAAAAAGTAACCGATAATAACCTCAAATCCTCAGATTTAATCTTAGGACATCGGGGAAAGACTTAAGGGAAACATCCTAATTAACGCTTACAATTGGGATCTAGCAAGGTTCTTTAAGATTGTGTTAATGTTTAAAGGTATGTCCCATAAAGAATCATAGAAACACAGAACGTGTTGGGTTGGAAGGGACCTTTAAAGCTGATCCAGTCCAACCCCTGCAGTGAGCAGGGACATTGGTACCAGATCAGGTTGCTCACAGCCCCATCAAGCCTGACCTTGAATATCTCCAGGGATGGGGCCTCCACCACCTCTCTGGGCAACCTGTGCCAGTGATCTACCACCTCATGGGGAAGAACTTTTTCCTAATATCCAACCTAAATCTACTCTTTTCTAGTTTAAAACCATTTGCTACATGCTCTTGTGAACAGCTTTTCCCCAGATTTCTTATAGGCATCTTTCAGGTATCGGAAGGTTACAGTAAGGTCCCCCTGGAGCCTTCTCTTCTCCAGGCTGAACAGCACAAACTCTCTCAGCCTGTCTTTGTAGGAGAGGTGCTCCAGTCCCTGAGCATCTCTGTGGCCTCCTCTGGACCCGCTGCAGCACTTCAATGTCCTTTTTGTGTTGGGGACTCCAAAGCTGGACAGAGCACTGCAGGTGGGGTCTGAGCAGAACAGAGCAGAGGGGCAGAATCCCCTCCCTGGCCCTGCTGGTCACACTTCTTGTGATGCAGCCCAGGATGGGGTTGGTTTCTGGGCTGCAGATGCACATTGGTGGCTCATGTCCCACTTCTCATCCACCAGTACCCCAAGTTCTTTTCTTCAGAGCTGCTCTCTATCACATCATCTCCCAGCCTGTATCAGTAATGAGGATTGTCCCTACCCATGTGCAGGACCCTCCACTTGGCCTTGTTGAACCTCATGAGGTTCACCTGGCCCTACTTCTCCAGCTTGTCCAGGTTCCTCTGGATGCCATCCCTTCCCTCTGGCACATTGACCTCACCATCTGACTTAAGTACTGACTTAAGCCTTGTGAAAAGGCCCCCTTGTTGCTGGGGTTCTCTTCTCCTTTCTCTCTGGGACTAGAGAAGGCACCTCAGGCAGCATGGCTGCTCATGAGGCTCATTCTTGGGCAAAGCCTTCCAAAAAAGTGAATTCCTCCCTTCCCAAAAGTGACTGTCCAAAAGACCTAACTCAGTAAACACTGAGGGACACCCAAGAGGCTCCATTTCTAGGCTAGAACATGAATTCCTCTGGAGTTTCCAAGAAAACAGTTACTATTTTGAACCAAACCCTTCCATTTCTAATGTTCCATATGGTCTGTTCTTCCCCCAAAACAGGGAACAAAATTCAGTCGTGCTGAACTTGGAAGAGGTTAAACATGATGAGATGAGCCAATCCTTCAACTCTTCATTGCAATACTGATTTTAACCAATTGTCTCCCCCCACACCCTCCTGATCTATCCAAACTGCTTTGGAATAGCTAACCCCATTCATTTCTCTTTAACCAAGCTGATCTTGTAAGTGCACATAACAACATGGAAAAACTGACAGATAATGTTCTTCAACAGCACCATCACACTCCCATCAGGAAGAGGGTAATTAAGACTGAAAGGCCTGGCTTTGTTGTGAATTGTCATTCATGTATGGACACTTTTCATTAACATTGCCTTTGAAGCTCTTAGCTTATTCTCTATATCATACTCAAACCAGATTTGAATTCAGAAGAAGGATTCTCATAGTTCTATATGCAGCTGTAAATATATGATAGATATTTTTTAATTTTATAAAAACCCATCTATACAACTGTATAAATAGTTGTGCAGTACCTTGGTGTTCTGCCCTCTGGTTCAGTGTATTCAGTGCTTCCTTTGCCTTTGTACTTTTTGCCCAGGACAATGCATATGTCACAAGTGCCAAAGTGTAATTATCTGAAATGCCTTCTTCTAATTTATCTTCTAGAAAGTTTGTAGCGCTCTTGATGACATAAGCATGCTGGAAACGAAGATCAGATTGAAGAATGTACAGCAAATAAAACATATACTGAAATATTACAATTTAAAAGAAAAATTTGCACAGAAACATTACTACCGCCAAACAACAACCAAGAAACACTGAAAATCTCTTTCAGAGTCACAGGCACAAACCTCGAAGGCAAACCCTTTTATCTGGCACTGTCTTTTATGAACACGAGTAATCTCAATGAAATCAACTGGAACGACTTAGCATCTTTAAGGATAGTTCCCCTCATAGATTTCTTTACAAGTACTTGGACTAAAGCCATGACAATGTTCTTGCTAAAAGCAACTGCCTTTAGGTTTTGCAAAGGCACATAAAATTGAGGGGCCTAACAGCACAACTTTGTTTTGTCCCAGGTAGATGAGCCAAAGTACAGGAAAGTTGAACAAAATCAGGTTAAATTTTGTCTCTCTTCAGATGTGCCTCTATTTCCTCAAACTACCAAGTGTTTGCCAGGACTAACAACAATTTATGAAGTAAAAGTGTAACTATGTGTTATCTTTATGAATTCCAGTACCTGTTTATCTGGGAAGCCCAGGAGGGATGACATGATGTAAGCCGTGAGAGTGACTGGATTGTTTGTGCCTCCTTGAAGGTCACTGTGTAACACCTTCCCAGGCTCATGAAATTCTCCATTTAACTTCTGATGGCGGACAATCCACTTAGCTGTATCCATGAGTACATCCTGGTCAATATCTATGAATGGACGAGCTTGAAGGAAACATCTTAACACAAAAGCTGATAACCTTAGGGGAAAGGTTAATCAAATATGACAAAATTAGCAGTATGTTACAGCTTCTTCTGTTTCAGGTGGTGTAAGAATGTTGTGCTGCATAAGGTGTTTTACACACGCTTCCAAGGCGCAGAGGAAAATACATGGCTCACCCAGACAAGCACATAGACTAAGCTTAATCCACCAAAAAATGAAGCTGTGTCCTTGTTCCTAAAGACCACCCCTTTGGCAGCTGTTATGTTTCAAAACTAAACATACTACGGGTCTGCCAGCACATATTTATCTTTATTCAAACACTGCTCTCCTGCCTTCTGCTGCTAGCCTAAAGTGGCGAAAATTACAGTTTGCAAAGTAATGCAGTTATGAGTGTGATGCCAATTATCATGATTAACCCTGTAATTATACCATTAAAACAACCCTTGTGGCTTTATTCATTAATAACCCTTAGTTCTGCTTTGACTCCCTTCTTTGCCAAATGTGCATTCATGTAACCTGCACTATTTAAGTACCAGGGATACCAGTATAGGTAAATTATCTTCATTTTCCAATCCATCAAGGCAAATCCTGCTGATGCCAATGACAGATGCTCACTGATTCCCAAAGGAGAGACTCAATCAGTGGCACAGTAACTGGGATGGTTCTATTTAAAGTCAGCAGTGTGTATTGAAATGCATAATTTCATATACGTAGAAGTATATTTAAACTAACCGAACAGGGATTAGCTGAACAAAGTGCTTTAAATTGTCTCTGTTATCTATCTAGCTTCCACTGCTGTGCTGACTGCACTTCTGAGGGTGAAATTCAGCACTGAAAAAGGCTTTTTGAGCTGTATTTACAAATTACAACTTATCTAAGTTGGACAACTTTTTATCACCAGTAACTCTGTTCACACCCTAGGAAATGCTTCAATCAGTCTTTTGCCTCCAGTATGGAGAGAATTGAAAAGCTGTTCAAAGCAATGATGAACACATAGCCCTAACTGATTTCAGTCAACTGCAAGAGCAAGTAATTTAATTATTATTCTTCATTCCTTTGAGGAAAGCAACAGAAAAACTTTCAGATTAAACCATTCCCCTGGCTAAAATAATTCATCTTCTGCAAACTTAAAAAATCCTTTCCCTAATAATGGCTTTGACAGCACGTTATCCAGCAGAACGACCTTAGAGTGGTCTAAACACCTAATGAAGGCTAACACAGCTGGAAATTTTTACCAGCTTTGCAAAAAAACCCTTTTAGTCGCAGGAAAAAACACCTACAATACTCAAATTCCCCAGTGAAGCTGTCAGGACTACTTACCATGTGCTCCCAGAGGGATCTTCATTTCCAAAGGCACTAAAAGAGCCATCATCCCGCTGGAAAAGCAGCTCTCTCTGGTAGCCTGGAGTGGAAAAGCAGAGACAGGTATTAAACACTCTCCTTTCAGGGGGGTCTCAGCACAAACTGTCTGCTAATCTGAAGCAAGGCACTTCCTAAGGCTGAGAAGGGCAGAACTTGAGCTCGTATTTCCTAAAAAAAATCTCCCAAATATGTAGGAAAACACCAAACCACGCAGAAGATGATGAGATGCGCTCCCATGTTACACAGTGGCTCCGGGAGCAGAGCAGTGAGCAAGAAGCAGAGCAGCAGCTATAGCTCAGTGGTTCATTGCTCTTCTGAAAGAAGTGAAAAACTTCACAAGACATGAAGACCCTGAAATCCTGAGAAGGATCCATTTAAAATGTACCCAGAGATTTTTCAGAAATCTTCTTCTGTACCCAGAAGAAGTGCAGCTCTCTCCTGACCACTGAACATCTACAATAAAAGGGCCTCAATGGCTCTCCAGCTGCTCAAGACCACCAGCAGCATCCTTACTCAACAGCTGGCTTCAGTGCAGAACCAATGCTCATTAATGTTAGGAATTAAGAGCTTCCTATGATATGGTAATCACTGAAGTTTATGATATCTGAAGCCTTCTTTCCCTTGCATTTTGCTTGTCATTTGTATATCCAGAAGAATAATCATACATATTTATAGCATTTCACAAGACATTTTTTTCTTCTTTCCCCCCACCTTGTCTTTTTCCCTTGTCTTTACTATTTTGGCTATTACAATTAAGAAACCATATTCATTAGTCTAACACCTGACAGATACAGACACAATGCTGAATCATCCAGGCAGAAAGAAAACTCTCAGGCAACCGTCATTAAGTACTACACAAATGAATGCATTTACAAATAATGTCTCGTGAGGTCCATCCAACTACATCCATTCCCCTGTAAAACATTCCTTGCCTTCACTTATAAAGGATTAATCATTCTGAATATAGATATATATTGAGTGAATTACAGCCTTAATTACTGAGGAGCAAATGGTCTGGGCCCTCAATCTAAGTTACAGTGCAAGATGAAATCCTATTCAGGGGCTAGGAGAGATATAGCTATAAAGATGTGAATCTGAACTGCCACAGTATACCAGTGCTCCTTACCACATAAATTCTTACCCCAGTAGCATCAGGTTTAGGTTTTGTCTCTTGTCAGGGGCTAGGAGAGATATAGCTATAAAGACGTGAATCTGAACTGCCACAGTATACCAGTGCACCTTACCACATAAATTCTTAACCCAGTAGCATCAGGTTTAGGTTTTGTCTCTTTAGAAGAGCTTGAAATCACAATTTTCACTTAAATATAGGCGATTTATAACGTATTTAGCACAACAGTGCTTAATGACATGATTAAAGCTGGTGAATCTTTCCCATACTGACAAATCTGTCATCTCAGTTCATGATTGTGAGGAATCAAGCAATCTTCAGTGAGAGGAAAAAAGAAGGAATGAATGTATCTCAGAATTTGTGAAGAACCAGAGGGAGGAGGAGCTGTTCCCTATGATCTCCTTGCTTTATTCTCAACGCCAGCCTCACAGAAGTCTCCAAAAATGAGCACATCCAACATGGGGAAGCCTTCACAAATGCTGGAAGAGGAGACCTAGGGGCTGTGCACCACCACACTCGTTCCAACAGACACTCAACCAGTGAAAAATGATACAGCAAATGCCAACTCATCCAAGGGGAAAGTCAAGGAAAAGAAGGATCCTGTTCTGCAGATGTACACTTGTGCTCCCAGGGGGCTGGCTGGAGCCCAGGAGATGGGGCTGGACTGGAAGTGCAGCGGGATGGAAAGGACCTCGGAAATATGTGAAAGAGTAAAAGCTCTCACGTTTCAAACAGCTTGGGAAAACTGCTCAGACCCATCACTCGTTTTGGGGACAGCACCAACATTTTCAGAACAGGCAGGATTTTTATTAAGAAGTGATTTCAAGATGAGATCTCTCATTCCCACAGCTGAAGGGATTTGTTTAAAAGACAACTACAGCTGTCTCTGCTAGCTATATGATCCCTTCTTCTCACAAGCATTCAGCCTTAAAATTAACTATATTTACTTCAGATTATGAGATCACTCCTTCAAACATGTAATGAATCTTGACACGTGAAATGAAGTCTGTTTTAAATTAAACTTCATAACAAACCTTCCAAAAACTGAGCTTCTAAAATTTGCATCTCAAATTAAAGAGATGTAAGATTAAGATTTAAGATTACATTTAAAAAAAATCAGTGCAACAACTGAAATTGTTAAAATAAAGCAAAAAAAACCCCCAGAATATTTTTTAGACTGTGGTTCTCTTCTATCTTAAGGTTATGAATGTTTCAGGCAAACTTCGTGTTTGTCTACAACAGTGTTAAAACACGTACCTAAATTCAAAGCCCCAGGAACAAGTTAAGTAACACAACACTTTGTATGTAAGTCATATTTAATCCTATAATTCTCACTTGTTTTGAAATAACTTTAATAAATCTCTTACTGGAAAACTTCATAAAATTATGGTAGCAAAACTCAGCCTTCAAAGAGTGGTAGATTGCTCCCAAACTTCAGAGTAGCTGTTGACATAACACAACTCTTCCCCCCCACCTTACTTTCCAACTAAACCATCCAGTAGGAAGGGTTTAAAAAATCACTGAACTCCTTTTGACAGAAAATTGGGATCTTGATGAAAGGAAAACTTATTTTGACCTGTGTCTTTTCCAAGGGAAATGTCAACAACTTTAACAGAGAATTGTCACAAACCAAAAATACCCAAAAACCCCAAAAATAAAGACTTAGAGAGTAAATAAAGTTTGTGACTGTGATCAGAGTGCCTTAGTAGGGGTGCAGCTCACATGAGGATGGTCTCTCTGCATACTGAGATGCAGTGAGTGTGGTCCACCTCAGTTAGACACCATCTGATCCAAAAGGCACAGAGGAGCACAGTGCAACCACGTTCTCCGTACGTTGTGATCCCTATTTCCTGACTAAAACACACAGCAATTTCCAACTAAAATTTTCCAGCTTTTGATTTCCAGCACTGAGTTCACTTCTTCTGACCAAGTCTGAAACGGGTGGGCGAATGCCAACCATGGGAGCTAACGCTGCCCCTCGAGCTCTACACAGACATGGCAGGATGGGGATGGTGTCACTGACGACAGATACACACTGGGAATAAATATGGTTCCCTCTACCCACCGACTCATTTCCAACCTCTCACACATGGTTTTATCAAAGGAGAAATAACAACCGCCTAGGAAACCCATATGAATTACCTTCTGGAATGGATTTTTCATCTGAGAAAAAAAAGTAACTATATAAAAGTGACGTTTTTCTCTGTGCAAACTTGTCTCTATAAACAAAATCTTCTGCTCTCTAATTCTGTCAGCCCAGAAGAGGAAAAGAAAGAGAAGCTGGGCTTTTCTTCCAGTTCTCATGACACCAACAGAGCAGGAATTCAAATACCAGCTGCAGAGTCAGAGATAGCCGTTAACTAGTGAGAGTTCTTAAAAATCTCATGACTTTCTTTTAAGCATACAGACCTTTTCTCATAAATGATACAGCTTTTGATTTAATATCCTCTCTCAGCTGCCTGGTTTTAGTCAGGTATTGCAGAACATAAACATTTGGAGCAAAATTGACCATATTCTGTTCACCGCAGCCATAAGGCATCTTAATCAATGACGACAGACCACTGATAGAAGGCCCAAGCAAATCCCCTGAAAGATAAAATTTAATGGAAATAAGTTAAAGATTACTGCAGATAGATGCATACCTTTTAAACATAAAGGGTGGTATCATCTAAACTGGGAGAAATTATAATACATTAGGAGTGTTTGCACTAAACACCACTAACCAGGCAGAAAAGATACTTCATCTTCTGATCAACTTTGTGCCCACTGACCCATTTCCCCAGAAAAAAACAACAACAACAAAACCAAAATAAAAGATACAGAAGATATTTAATCCAGGAAAATGTTTCATAAATAGCACATATTTGAAACTTCCTGTATGTCTTCTCTCACCCACAGATATCAAAGCCCAGGTGTCACAAGACACAACAACCAGATGGGTTTTGGGTTTTATTCTGCAGACAAGCAGAATTAAAACAGGACACTAGCAAACTTTGCAGGACCTTCCTTATTAAAATCCAACTCCCTCTCCACCTCTGAAAATGGATAGTTAATACCATAATACTGTAAATTAAATAAATTAAAAGAATAACCCACTTCATCCATAAGGTCTTCCTATGCTTAGTCTAATGCACAAAGGTAAATTATTTTGAATTATCAATTCAACCCACTAATATAGGAATTAAATAAAAATTGATGTGGTTCCCTAAATACCTATAAAGCAACAGCCATAATGGGCAGAATCATTTAAGGGTCTTTCAGCAGGGGCTCCGAAAGAATTAAATCCTGCTAGGGTAAGTCAGGTCAATACATACCAACCTCCCTGCTCTACTTGACAGAGTTTACTACTTCCAGTTACTACTGGCAACTGCTCTGCTCTTCAAAAAACTCCTACACATGCTGTGCAGAAGATGCCAGCGACTGGGTTATGTACCCATGTATCTCAGATACTGAGTTCAGCAAAAGTCCAGCAGGCAAAGACCTATTTAAAAAAATACAGCTACCCAGTAAATAATAAAGATGGAAACAGTAAGATCATCCTTACCAACAGCAGCGACCTGCACTCTCTCACTGCCACTTACTACATCAGAAGGAAAAGTGAAATCCAACGTTTTTGACACTGTTTGTGGTCTGTTCCCAGTCAGATGCAAAAGGACTGTCTGAGAATACGTCTGTTCCAAGCCTTCAGCCTACCAAAATAAAGACAGGATTATTCTCATCTCCACCTGTTTGTTGCTTTTAGGACAGGAGTTGTGTGCTTACCGTACTGACAGATCTAAAACACTGTCTGGTATATCGTGCTGCTTGCTAACACATCAAGAACTTGAGCTGTTGGCCCATCCAAACTGACAGAGAAATGTTTTTCTTATAAACCTACATCCACTATTTGCTTCTCCAGACTACGTGTCCATTACAAAAATACACCTGCAAAGTCAATGAGAGTATCTCTGACTCCAGTGAAACCAAATATGGAGCTCCACGGCCAAGCACCTGCCAAGACCAGAGGTGGACCTGTCGTACTGTCTGCAACCCTACAGCCTTGCATCCAAGGAGGACTTAAACTTGAAGTTAGGCACATGATTATAGAGGTTTCATTTCCTCATGCGCACAAAATCCCTTGAGAAAAATTGTCCTTGAAGCAGAGAAAATAAATGGGTTTCTTTCCTCAGCCTACACCTTTGTCTAACAAGCTTTTATTCTCTACTGCACAACAAGTGAACTTCAACAGAAAGGACAGAAAGTGGCTCCGCCTGAAAACAGCTCACAGCCCTGCAGTACAGTGGTTTAAGGAGAGGCTGAGAGATGTGGGACTGTTCAGCCTGCAGAAGAGAAGGCTCAGGGGATCTCATCAATGTATTTCAGTACTTGAAGGGAGGGTGTAAAGATGATGTAGTTGGGGTCTTCTCAGTGATGTCCAATAGCAGAATAGGAGGCAACAAACAAACTGAAATAAAGGGATATCCTTTTAATTATATAAAAAAATACTTTTTTTAACTGTGAAGGCATTCAAACACGGGAATAAGCTGCCCAGAAAGGCTGTGAAGTCTCTGCTCCTGGCAATATTAAAAAACCTGACCATACATGGTTCTGAGCATCTTGCTGCAGTTGCTCCTGCCCTGAGCAGGAAGGTTGGACTGCTCCCTTCCAACTTCAACCAACATCTGACTCTGTGATCTCAAGTATTTGTTTTAGGATGAGTGTACAAAAGTCTACCACCTTCCACTGAAATGGAGCCAACTATAAATCAGAATTAGATGTGCAAACTTCATAGAATCATAGAATGGTTTTGGTGGGAATTGACCTTCAAGATCATCAAGTCCAACCATCAATCCAGCCCTAAGTCCACCACTAAAACATGTCCCTAAGCACGACATCTCCTCATCTTTAAACACCTCCAGGGATGGGGACTCCACCACCTCCCTGGGCAGCCCCTTCCAGTGCCTGACCACTCTTGCAGTACAGATATTTTTCCTCAGATCCAATCTAAACCTCCCCTGGTGCAACTTGAGGCCATTTCCCCTTGTCCTGTCACTAGCTACCAGGGAGAAAAAGTTTGGCAAGTCTTACCAGTTTCCGGTTTATCAGAAAGTCTGGGGGCTAAATTTCGACCACTAGCAAAATACAGAAATGTTTATATAAAAGAGGCCTTGAACTAAAGCCAAGTGTATGACAAAATTGATTGCACTTATCCATAACACAGTTATTTGATCCTCTCTCCACAGGTTATTAAGACAGCTGTAGCACCAGGTGTTCACCGATGCACAAATAGGTTTCACTCTGCTTTCAGGAGCATTTGACACCCTATCTGCTGTAGAACAGATCTATGCGCATTCCTGAAAGGGGATCTAAATAATTTTAAAGGACTAATTATTTTATCAGAAGTGTTTTCTGCCTTAAAGCCACCTGACCCAAAACCAACCTCACAGATAAATAAATTTATCTGCTTTTTTGCAACTCTGTTGTCTATTTTAGGGCATAATTTATTCCTGCAGAATTCTTACCTTTACTAAAACTTTCTGCATGATAGCATCAGAAGCAGCAGATGATATCGCTGTCACTTTGATGGGAATCTCTCCCAGCTGTTTCGGCTTGATTGGGAATTGAACAGTTTTCCCATCTTCACTTGGTACGGATACAGACTGCTGATTTTCCGTAGCATTTATTTCATTGGATGTGAGAATGATTTCAAAAGCATCGTTCGTATCCAGGATCACAGTCACCTGTAAACACAGTAATATTTGCAGTGCAAAGTGTTAATTTTGAAAAACTGCTTTCATAAGCTGCTACCTTTTCTCTGTGTAGAGAAATGCCTTTATGGTCCACCCACTGAAGAAAATACTAAAGTTTTCACAAGAGAAAGACGTGGTCTCCACTGGTGATAAAATCCCTGCAGTGTCTAGCGACATTAAAGGACAAAGAGACTGCTATTTTACCTCAGCTGCTTCTTTCAAATAATTAAAGATGTTCACTTCCAAAACGAACTGCTCTCCTCTGATGACAGAGTATGGAAGGTTCAGAAAAATGAAGAAAGGTTGAAAAGCTTCTAGCTGCAAAACAAAACCAGCAGTGAGCCCCTGCAATCAGACATTAGCAAGAAAATGATTATATAGCTTGTCTTCTGCTCCCTTTTAAATTCAAATGACAGAGTACACTTACTCATACTCTACAGTTAACAAAATGAGTTACTGCAGGGCTGAAGCAGAAGCTAAGGATGCTTCTGGTCATTAGCACCTTTGTGGGAACACGGCAGCATCATCCAGATCCAGCTGACAGCTCTGGCTGGGCAAGTTCCAACACAGGCACCTGAATTAGGACTAAGAGACAACCATTTGGCAAGTTTGGAAGCTGTGGTCTGTCCCAAAACCTCATTAAGGTAACTGGGAAACTTGTTTTGAGTGCACAAGTTATGGATGATTAAGTTGCCCAATCTCCATGTCAGTAAAGAAACACATGTTGGAATACAAATAGCTAACTCTCCCAAATTCTGTAATTCACCGACACCTTAAAGTGATGTGTTATTTTGTAAGATTGATCTTGGCGTAAGTTCTTCAGTTACACTCCTAAAAATACGTCTTTTCTTAATTAAAACTGGAGGAATATACCAGCAAGCAGTTACTTTTATCTGCGAACAGAGGTTTTTGGAAGAAATCTTGGCTCTGAGAAGTCAGTGGTAAGCTCTCATCAAGCTGAATGGGATCAAAATTTCACTGCTTATGAACATCTGTAGAATAAGAACAGCTGAAGCATGATATCCTTTATTACTGAAATGTCAACTAAAACTGGTTTTAATGTGGTTTTCATTAAAAAAATTCTTCCAAGTGTTTTGAGTTTCAGATCTAAAAACCCCTCAGCTTGCTTTCTAGCTAGCAAATACTCCAAAGTTTTCTTTTAAAAGCTTTGAAAGGCTGTTTGCTAAAGCTCTCAGTGTCAAAAACTTCTTTAGGTATTAGACATTAGAGAAGTTCTGATGGAGAATTTTTGGTTAGTTTTTAGTCAAAGTTGTCCCTAGGCCCCTATTTCCTTTGTCTTTTTTTTGTTGTTGTTTTGCTTTTATCTAAAACTCTTGCAATACTACAGTTTTCCACTCAGGAGTATTCCAGTATATGACAGTAAAATACGATAGGGTAAAACTATCAACACTCTGTGTAGCTGAAGTTAAATAAACACAAAACACAAAGCAGTAAATGACATTAAGTACGCAGATGCCAGTTTTATTTATTCCTCCATCACCATTTCCATGCATTTCTTTTATTTGCCTCTCTAAGGTACTGATTAACATGTTTCAGCCATATGGAAATCTAAGTGCAATCTAAACATCCCAACAAGGGTGAAGCACTGAACAGCGCATATGGGTGATTACAGTTCAATAATAATCTCAACATCTGCTCTTGCCGTCTTCTCAAATTTGGAGATGAGAGGCCAAGAATATGTTTTTTTCACACCATTTGAATCAGAAAAGTATTCCTCATTTTGTCCCATATTTGCCAAGCCAAGGGAAAGGAACGAGAATCATGATTCCTGTCTCAAAGGAGCCTTAGCCGCAAAATCCAGCTCGAGCTCCAAATCCTGTGGTGGAGTTATGATCACGATGTTCAAAGCACATCTTCTGCATCTGCTGTAGCAGCCAACTATGAAATCTGGACCTAGATCTCCACTTGGATCCCAAAAGTTGCCTCTCCTCAAGAATCTGAGGGCATGAGAACTTAAATGGGTAAGTGGTTGTCTCCCAGGCTACGGTTGCACAAGTCCTGGCATCAAGTTGGAAATCTATGACCCAGCACTGCACAGTTTCAACCTTTCTAACCTCAGGCACTTCAGTGGCATTGTCTCAGTTGGGAACGTAGTTTCTCTCAAATCTTTACATAATGAATGAAATGAGATAACTACCTTCAGAGAATTACTCAGCGTATACGAAATAGTAGCTAAATGAGACTTCAAACAGTAATTCCTATTTTAAATGGCCTAAATAACTCAAAGGAGCTGTTTCCATGATTAGAGAGTGAGCCTAGGACAACTGTGCTGGTACATTGGGAATCTCAGGTTACAGATCTAATCTGAGGAGAGCTGAATTTAGCTTAAATTGCTAAACTCCTCAAACACTTGGAATCATGAGAAGAGCCTCAGGAGACAGGAACTTGGCAGCAAGAAGCATCTCATCCCACTGCTGGCTCTCACTGTCCACTGTGCTCCTCCAGCTAAGTCACCCAAAAAGCAGTACCTATGTTTAGTCCAAGACTGGTTTGGACAAACAAATGAAAGCAAGGCCAGAATTTGGTCTTTCAGCAATTCTCCCACCCTAGCTCCTGGGGTAAGTGTTACCACAGCAGTATGATATTTCCAGAAGCCAGCAGGTCTCTTCCATCCCAGCTACCTCATCTGTGCAAACCTCCCTGTGTGCACTATCAATTCAGGGAAAACCATCTTGGGAGAGCCAAGAAAACATGGAAACACACTGTCCTCAGTCATTCCCCCTTTCTACATCCTGAAACTCTTAATAAAGCAACTGCTCCAACAGAAATAGGCACTCAAGTATCTGTGTAATCTTAGAATCTCAGCATGGTTTGGGTTGGAAGGGACCTTAAAGCCCCCCGAGTCCAACCCCTGCCATGGGCAGGGACACCTCCACCAGCCCAGGCTGCTCCAAGCCCCGTCCAACCTGGCCTTGAACACTGCCAGGGAGGGGGCACCCACAGCTTCCCTGGGCAACCTGGGCCAGGGCCTCACCACCTCACAGTCAAGAATTTCTTTCTCATATCCATTCTAAATCTCCCCTCTTCCAGTTTAAAACCATTCCCCTCATTCTGTCACTACCTGCCCTTGTAAAAAGTTCCTCCCCAGCTTTCCTGTAGGACCCTTCAGGAACTGGAAGGCCACAATAAAGTCTTCCATAATAAAAAATGAACTGACGCATCAGAGTTATGATTTCTACATTTCCTCTGTCCACTGGAGATACAGAGAGAGAGACCTGTGCATGGTTATTCTGATTTTACATGGCCTAAATTTCCTTGCCAGTGATATCTGTCTGCATTTATTCCCCAGCTTTCCTGTAGGACCCCTTCAGGAACTGAAAGGCCACAATAAGGTCCCCCAGAGCCTTCTCTTGTCCAGGCTGAACAGCCCCAACTCTTGAGAGATTTATATGAGCAGGAAGAGGAGGCAGAAACAGTATCACAAATGTCTTCAGTGATGATGTTTTCTTCACAGTTTGGATACACAAGGCCTCTCAATCCCTTTATTGATATAAGGAGGTGGCTCCTGTTAGATCTAAAATACAGAATAATCTTTCGGTGTCACCAGCATTTAAAGGAGAACTGTAATGGTACCTCCACTGGAGCGGTCGTCACCCCAAGGCCGCCCTTTTCGGACATCACAAAAGCGCTGGCTACCCAGGAGGTGATGGTGTCGGGTACGATGACTTCCATTGCGGTGTCTGTGTCAGATCTGATGGCAGAAGGGGAGAGCAGACTTTCAAAAGCACCCATTTACAGACATCAGTAAGTGGACACGAATGTATTAAATGCACCAAAAATTAAGTCCAAATTCTTGGCGGGAAAAGCTGCTGATTAACTGTTTTTCTTTTCCTAACCATTTAGAAATATTTCTGATGGGATCAAAATTATTGAAAAAAATGTATTCTTCTCAATTACATGCATTGAAGGTAATTACATTGAATCACATTACAAGTAATCAGCTTTCACAGACCCTTTAGAACAATCCCAGATGAGGGTTGCTTCCCGAACTTCTCAGCTGTGAAAGAATGCAAGGTTTGTGCTTCACAACACAGGTCAGATTTCAGCATCATTTGACAGTTTGAACTGCTCATTGAGTTAGATGCAGACAGGGAACAGATTTCCCTTTCTGAGCTAATCACCATCTTCTCATGTTCTGTAGCAAAAAAAGACTGGGTCTTCCTATCTGTTATCTCCCCATTTGTAAAAGCTGCTTTTGTCTCCAGGATTTTTATCTCATTTCTATCGAAACTACAAAGCTTTCAGTCAGGCACTGTCCTATTTCATGCAGCTGTACAATGCCTCATTTGGTGGGTCTCCAATCTCACTTGCGGCCTCTAGGTGGTAGCAGAATATAAATAATACTACATTTTTAAGTGGTGTTCTTAAAACCTACAAAATAACAACGGCAAGTGTAAAACAGTTCCCAATTGTTTCTAATCTTATACCTGGTTTTTGTGTCGATCCAAAGCCAAGTCTCCGGAAAATGTGTCCTCACGTAGAGATTGCCGAAATCAGGAGGCCCGTTTTTAGATACCGGCATATCATCACCAAAACCGTCCTCTAGGGGTATCATTCCACCATCTACAAAATAAAATACACTGTCCTAACTACAAAAATCCAGGTTTAAGGAAAATCAAATTAATACAGCTAAGAAAAGTCAAATTAATACAGTGTTGGGAGTATAATCTATAGCTTTGTTACATATGATAACACTAATCCGTGACATTAGGAACTAATTTATTTCTTCCTTTTTTTTTTTAAAGAATAAAACAAGTTTCACACAAACTTAAATTTCTACATGACCTCTTACTGAACTGGTGTGGTATGGCTACGCATGACAAACCACTGCAATGTATATCAACTGGAACTGTAAATAGAAACTCCATTCACCCTCGGGCCTTTAAGGGGTAGCATCGCTCAGCACAGTAGCAAATAGGAAGTTTTTAAAATGCTTGTCACATGCATTTTGTGTGTCCTGAATCTTGGAAATGGTACTGGTTTGCACGGCTGGATGCCTATGCAGTACACTAAGAAGATCTAATAGCAGCCCTAACCCATGGGCCTCCTTCCCCACTCAGTAAATTAGATTTGGCTACATTTATTTTTATTACTTACAAAGAAAATGTTCCTTATCTTCCTCAAGAACTGCATCAGTTGATACCCAAAGGCTGCATTTCTGGATAAAATTTACACAGTATATCTCAATACAGGACAGTCAGGACATCAACCGTGCTTATCTATGTTCTTTTTCTTTCTTTTTAAGAAAATAAAGTCATCATAATAAAGCAATCATAGAACTAAAGCAGGTAATATACAGAAATCAACAAAACTGAGATCGTCTGAATCTGAATATTGCTTTAATGACTGAAAACTTTTCAAAGGGAAAGCAACATCAAGCATAAAGCAATCTGTATTTATTAAAGTATAATATATTTCTTTGCATTCAGAGTATTTACATATTGATAAGTTTCACAGTTTGAAACTCATAAAAGCCATGAAAAAATTACATTTTAAAAGGGCATTTCCTTCTAGCATGTGCAAATCACTAAGCAGTGAAAATCTCCAGCTTAGAATTTAATAAAAGAAAAAAGTACCTGAAAGACACCGAAAGAACCCCTGACCAGGGGGAAATACTGCACCGTGCTGTATAAATTGAGCTCATGGAAGACCTAGGACAAGCAAAAAAAAAACCCTTATTCTGCTCTTCAAAACATAATTTTTTTTCTTTTTTTTAGATATTACTAATTCTAGAGAGAACAAAGCACAAATCATTAGGGAGTTTTTCTGGCTTTTTTATCTTTCTTGAAAGAAGAAACTGCCAAGTGTTAACTGAGTAGTTTACAAAGTATTAACTGGAATTAGGAATGCTAGGCCTATCACCTTGTAAGCCTTGCAGCCTTTTCTGCTCATGTTGATAAACTCCTTGCAGAAATAAAAAATATTTGCATAATGAAGGACTAAAAATCATGCCCAAAGGACATTACCCATTTAGCATATAAACTGTAACATTTCCTTAAACATACATCTTCCATACACACAATAACTACAGGAAAGCTGGGGAGGGACTTTTGCCAAGGGCAGGGAGCGATAGAACAAGGAGGAATGGTTTTAAACTGGAAGAGGGGAGATTTAGACTGGATATGAGGAAGAAATTCTTGACTGTGAGGGTGGGGAGGCCCTGGCCCAGGTTGCCCAGGGAAGCTGTGGGTGCCCCCTCCCTGGCAGTGTTCAAGGCCAGGTTGGCCGGGGCTTGGAGCAGCCTGGGCTGGTGGAGGTGTCCCTGCCCATGGCAGGGGTTGGACTGGATGAGCTTTGAGGTCCCTTCAACCCAAACCACTCAGTGATTCTGTGAATAACAAAATCCTTTTCCCCATTTACTTACAGAATCCTCCGTTATGTCACTGCTTTCTCCTAGAAGCTTTGTACTTTTGTCAACAACTGCAAGTCCAATCACAGACCCTGGCTCTGTTGTACTGATTTTAAGGGAGACTTTCTCAGATGGCTTGACCTTATCTTTGCTCCAAGAGATTTTAATCTAGAAATAAAAGTGAAAACCAGCACTGGTTTAAATTATACAGTTATACTTACAGTCACTAACAATAAAGAAGCATTTTCTTAGCTTAATTGGCTATAATTAAGACCATTTCAACCAGCTCTTAGTATGCAAGCAGCAATCTCCTGAGTCACAAGGATACACTGGTTTCTACAGCTGAGGGCAGTAAAAGGAACACATTCGCTGTTTATCAATGCACAACAGAGCATGTAATACATTTAGGGAAAATTATTTGGGGAAAAAATTCAGCCCTCAAGGATTAGTGTTCCCCAGTGAGATCAATACAGAAAAGGAATCTATGTAATAGGTGCATGGGTAAGGAAGAAGGAAATAAATAAGCTAATACAGCATCCCTAGGCCTTCCCCAGGGTACTGAAGAGAGGAAGGGTCATCTGCTGAAAGGTATTTCTATTGCATCCCATTTCCACTGCAGCAGATGACAATGCAGAATTTCTGTTCAAAATCAACAGCCTGACTCTTTTCCCTCAGCAAAACACAACTACTGCAAAGTGTAGTGAGGTGGAATTCAGCTCCACACTTAAGCTACTCACATTTGGCTCTCCACGGTTCAGTTCATTGTTTAAGCTGCCATCACACACAGTCAAAAGAAATAACAGAGTCAAAAGAAATAACAGAGTCAAAAGAAATAACAGAGTCAAATAATGAAGTCAAAAGATATAATGGAGATAGCAGTGTGGCTCATCATGAAGCACAAATCCAGGTGGTGGTGAAGAAAACAGCCCTACAAGCTCCACTGACTGTACTGGTTGTGACTCAGTTATAAAAACACTGGCACTTAGTGCCATTTGAGACATCCAAGACATGTGCAGTGGTCCGACATGTCTGAATCTACACCCCCATCATACCCTTTCTCTGTGCATCCGTGTAATGGTATCTTCCATGCACATTCAGTAAGAAAATCACAGAGCAATGACAAACACATCAAAGTTGCCAAGATAAATGGGATTAGCACTGTGCGCTTCACTGTAAATGGGCATCAGGCTGATCCACGCAGAAACATGTTTTTATTCTGGGTACTTCGTAGCACTGCAGCTCTGTATAATTGGTTTTACCAACACATTTACAGCAATTAAAAGCTTGGCAAGGCTGCAAGTTGCAGAGAAATTAGCTTTCCATAGTACCGAACTCATTTCAGTGGCTAGCGTTGAAATGGCAAAACGGAAATAGCTTGACATTTTGAAGCCTGTGAGATCAGTTCTTTCCTTATCTTACATTTTTTCATTATCCAGTGAAATACAGCAAATATAGTAAGGTTGATATTAAATACTGATAATTTATCATCTCAGTCTCCCATGCTCTCTGTATAAACACTGGGATTGTGTTTTTCATCCATAAACTACACTTAATCAAACTGACATTTTTGATATCAGGCCTTACCTCATCACCACAAAATACAACACAACTTTATTTGTGGACACTGTAATCAGTGGAAAGGTTTCAATATGTTTCCAGAAGGCTGACCCAAACTGTTATGCCTTTCTCATTAGAAATATCTTCCTCTATCTACCCTAAAACTCCCAAGTTTCAACTAAATTACCTTATTTGTTTTCTGTTTATTTAGATTCTTCAGACCCTGCTACATAATATCCACAATCAACAAACTGCTTTTTCACTTCCTTATCCTGTGATATCAACGCTCATATCCTGAGTCTGGATAAATAATGAAGCAAATGGAGAAGTTTTTCATGGAGGGGTAAGACAGACAGCCTCCCTACTGATATCTGGTTATAAGCATTCACGTTTCCAGAGGGGAGGAAGAATTTGAGCCCATCAAGAGCTTTTGGGTGGTCTCATCTGTAAAAAGTCACAGTGAGGCTTTTATTTGAACAAAGGGTCAAATCTCATCTGGGTAAGTAAGCTGGAAAAATCAATTTATTGCTGAAATAGTAGCTTTGCTACTCCTCTTCAAGCCTTTTAGCATTCAAGCATGCATGATCACACGAAACACAAAGGAGTTGCACAAACCTCAGACTAGATCCTCAATGAGGAAGTTTTCACATTTACAATCCCATGATTTAAAATCCTGTTTACCACATAACAAACAGAAGGAAACACGGGCTCAGACTCAAGTTCAACACAGCTACCTTGTCATCCAAAACAGGCTGAACGGGAACGGTGAGAGCATCGTTTACAACCACTCCAAGCTCATCCACGTAGAACACAAGTATACACGCCAAAGGAGCCCAGGAATTCTCTGCTGTTAAAGTGAATGTTTTTGCAGCCTTTGTGCCAAAAGTCATGATTTGTTCCTTAGATAACACCTGAATGGGGAAAAATTAAACACACAGTCTGTTGGTATCTCAATATGCCATAAACTCTGCGATTCCTTCTACAAACAGCTGTTAAAAGAAGAGACATATAGCTGTGATATCTTTTCTTTTTTTTACTAAGTGGTTGACCACTTCTATGAGATTGGATATGGAACAGGCAGATAACGTAATATTTAAATATTAGAAATATAAATATTTTTTCCGTGCTTTAATTCCTGTATCACTATGGACAAGCAAAGAACTACAAATAGCATTTGAGTTTGGATCAGGAATACAATTTTAAGAGCAAATCTCCCAAACACTCTTACTTACCACACTTCGTTTTGCACCATGGAGAGTGTGAACTGGGGCCCATTGACGTGTTCCAGTTAACAACTGGCACTCATTTTACCAGATGAGATTAGAGCTAATCTGGAGGTACTTCACAATAACTGGAGTTAGGGCCCAGAGCATCAATTTTTCCACTCAAAATCTGTTCCTATTGGACCTTACTTACTTCACTTCTTAATGAAGTGAATTCACTTACTGATGAAGTGAATTCACTTACTAATGAAGACAGAGCCATAAAGGGCAGTTCCCTGCCTTTGACTGCATGGGTCTGATTTTTTTTAGATCTTTTAGAAAACATGTCTATTTTAGAAAATACACATGAATGCCCACATTTTCTATTGTCCTGAAGTTTTCCTTATTCAGTTTACTACTAAAGCCTCTGAAAGGAAAGCAAGAAAAGGCCTCCCTGCAGCCTTCTCTTCTCCAGGCTGAACAACCCCAACTATCTCGGACCGTAAATCAGGGATGTGCTTTTCCCAGAGAGCCCCTTCTTTACAGTGCCAGGGGCATTTCTGCTCAGTAGCAAAAGGGAACTCTCAAAAAGGACCAGCCTAGTGGCAAGGAAGTTTTTGGGCCACCTCATTCACAAAGCACAATAAAAAATACTGAAACTCTCTAACAATCAATCACATTCCATTCACTGGAGTATTTTTCAAGTTGGTAAAAGTCACCTTGGATCGTTCCCATATGTAAAACCAGTAACCTACCAGATAGTGGAACTCTCGCACTGGCTTGTTGCTGGCGATGCTCAGCTCGAAAGGCTTCCCAGCCTAGGAAAAGCACACGATTCCTATGGATGAGTATGCAAACAGGGTAAGTAACTTGAAAAAACAAAGTTTTGTCTCAGACTGTACCTTTATATCCTGGGTCTTTGTTTTAACCTGGAGATAAGTCTGGCTGGGGGAGCTGAACACATCATACACACCTATGTCGGTTTTACTGCTGAGGAACTCTGCCTGCGAGACAAAGCAAAACAAAGCTCTGTACAAAAGAGTAAAATCCGTGTGATGTTTACATATATGGTACTGTTTACAAGAGCACGATATCCTCAATGGAAGTACAGAATCATTTTAGTGCTTGCTTTGTGTAGCTGTTTTGGTTTGCCCCTTGCTGTGTTGGTGTAATTATTAGATTATACTTAGACAGGACCTGTCACTTTCTTTTCAGTTCTAACATGAATATGAAGTAAGGAAAACAACAGTAAGTGATATATCAGGATATAGATACAGATATAGTTATAGATTATATAGATATAGATTTATAGAGATATAGATATAGATTTATAGAGATATAGATGATATAGATATAGATATAGATATAGATATAGATATAGATATAGATATAGATATAGATATAGATATAGATATAGATATAGATATAGATGGCAAGAACAGCATGTGATTGATCACAGCCTGCTCAACCTGATGTGTCGCTGCTCCAAAGCAACAAATGACAAAGCAATACCTGAACTCTCAGAGTTTTTGTATCAGACAGGATTGGAAACTCAATGTCAATTATTCCGTTTTCTGGGACTGTGTAGTTCAGGACATGGACTGTCAGGTTTCTCTCCTCCGTTGCCTCATTCTCAAGGTGAGAAAGCGAGGAGTGGTGGAAAAGCAGGTCTGACTGTTGTGCCGTGATTGTGACAAGGTTCTGCCTCTCTTCAGCTGTCAGCTGGTTACTATCAGAACGTGTCACCTTTAGCTAAAAACAAAGAGAAAGAAAACACCCATCAAACAGGGCAAAGCAAAAATGCACAACACATATCATGTAACAATATATTTGCACTCACATCATATCAAAGAAATAAGAGCATCCTCAGAGTTCTCACACATCAGTAACTTTTTTCTGAATCCCTTGTGAGTGCTGCAGGTAGGGGAGTCATCCAAGAACAAAATTATTCATAACTCCAGGGAGTAAAAAAAGAGTAAAAGCAAAGCAGATGGAACTAAAAGGTAACCAGCCCTAAACCACAACATCTCCCAGTTACTCGTCTGGTTGAAAATGCTTGTCTCTCGGGCAAATGATACATAGCTTACCTACAGTCTGAATATTTAACTTTATCACTTGTATCTGACTACCACAACAAAGGACAACCTCACATTACATCACCTGCAGAAAAATGTGTCAGAGATGATGCCGAGATGATGACTTTATGGATTCATCAAATGAGCTGAAGAAAAACTTAAAACGGGCCCAAAACTGACAGTCTGCAACTTCCTCACTCTAGCATCCATCCATCAGCACTACAGCTTACATCAACATTTACTCCCACATTCAAGCAGATCCTCATCCATAGGAAAACCATTCCAGTTCTCCATTACACACTCCAAAAAATTCAACTTCTACATTTAAAAGCACCAAACTAATGTTTCCCTTGAATTTTTCAAACCAGAGGTCTGTCACTCCTTTACCTCTCCTTCTCTGCCATCATTTTCCTATCTTCTCTCTGTACAGCATTTGCAGATCTCCCCTTACTCGTACTGACAGCAGTCATCCCTTCACACTCCTCTGGGAGCATAACTGATACCTCCAGCTGATAACATGCCAGCTGCAAGCATTGCTAAATGCCTCAGCTACCTCTCACTCTGCTCATCTTGGGAAGAGGAAGAAGGATCAGCTCAGAGCTGGAGTTAAACTGGGATGCTGGCAAGGAAAAAGGACAAAAACCAAAGACCCAAATGACCAGGCTACTAAAAAGCTATGGCTTGAGCTGATCTACTCTGAAAGTTTATATTCAGTCTATTTTATTGGAATTTAAGTTCTTCCCCATGAGGTGGTCAATCACTGGCACAGGTTGCCCAGAGAGGTGGTGCAGGCCCCATCCCTGGAGATATTCAAGGTCAGGCTTGATGGGGCTGTGAGCAACCTGATCTGGTACCAATGTCCCTGCTCACTGCAGGGTTGGACTGGATCAGCTTTAAAGGTCCCTTCCAACCCAACACATTCTGAGATTCTATGATTCATTTAGGTATGATTTCGATACAGTAAAGGTTCAAGAACTGTGAAGTCAATTCCCTTTTCAAGCAAAATGCACTGATGCAATATATAACCTCTGCTAAATGTAGAAATACTGAACACAGACTATGGACAGCACAAAGAACCTGAATTACTCCTATGAGAGGACGCAGTTGGTATGAGAAAGAGAGGACAGAAGGCAGAAAAGACACTTTCACTTGAGAGCAATGTGGTTTGATGAGTTTTATTGAATTTTGTAACAGCTGCTTAATTATATATGTATGCATTATATAAAGTATGTATTTGTGTGTATATATACACACTTCCAAATACAAATATTTTTAGGAGATTTGGGACTCAAAAACTACTCTATTGTCTTAAAGCAGTCACCTATCAAAAAACAATCAGCTAGAAGCTGAAAAGATTTCTCATCCACAAGAATGTGACAAATGCTCCAATATATCTTGCCAACACTACAGCATTCCCTGCCACTTTATCCTTTTCTAGAGTAAACACTTCTAAGTTTAGTCTTTCTGATACATATAATGAAAAAGAGGTAATCTGAAAACAAATTTGTAAATTATAGTTAAAAATCCAAGGCAAACTTTGGCATCTAAGCAAAAATACAGGGGAAGTCATGTTTGTTTACACACAGATCATAATAAAACAAAAGAACTTACAGTAGCTATGAAGTTCAGAGAAGGTTTTATAACTCTAGAGTAGTCCAGAAATTCAATAAAATAGTCACTTTGCTTTGGAAATATGATGGTACTTGAATTTTGGGAGATTCCTGTTGAATAATTATACGTGTTTAGACAATGTGCTTTTAACACACATATTCCTTAAGCAGCAATATTATTTACTGTCCATGATTTTTAAATAATTCTATCATATTTTTCATTATTTCCACTCCTATCATTCTTCATCCTTCCAGCTTAGGATCAGTAGAAAGGTTGGTACCTGTACTGGTACTGTCCTCCACAATGCTAAATAAGCCGTAACATAATTATTTTTCTAATATGCGAGGTGCAGTGGAACATGAACTCACAAAAAGGCTCAGTCTGCAAATCATCCAGTCTAGAAGAGGTTAGACTATGGACAACATGGGGCCAGAGAACTCTTTCTACTGATGGGTATTACAAACAAACAAGTATGGTAAGTTTATGATTAAACTCAAGTCTGTAAGACTCAGGCTAAAGCTAGCAATTCTTTATGTCTGCTCTTCTTATCAAAAGTGATCAGCCATTGACTTTAAGCCCCCATCTGAACACATTTCTTGATTATTTATTAAATCATTTAGCATAGAACTGTATCCAAGTGAGTTAACAGCTGGATAAACTACTTAATATCTAGGTAACCAACAGTTCAGACAATATGAACTAATTTAGTTTAGTAATCACTAAACTGGAAGAGGGGAGATTTAGACTGGATATTAGGAAGAAATTCTTGACTGTGTGGTGGTGAGGCCCTGGCCCAGGTTGCCCAGGGAAGCTGTGGGTGCCCCCTCCCTGGCAGTGTTCAAGGCCAGGTTGGACGGGGCTTGGAGCAGCCTGGGCTGGTGGAGGTGTCCCTGTCCATGGCAGGGGTTGGACTGGGGGGGCTTTAAGGTCCCTTCCAGCACAAACCATTCTGTGATTCTGTGATTCTATGATTTTTTCAGATAATATATCTGCATGTAGATGGTTCATGCTGCCATCAGCACATGCTGCTTTCCTAGCACTCCAAACACTTCCCCAAAGCAGTAAACTCTTCCAGCACCACCTCTTCGGGTTTCTCTCAGAAGACATCACACTGTCACGTACCTGTGAGCGACTCGGTGACCACTGCAATAATTTCTATGGGCTCTGTGTAATCGCTGTCACCTTGGTGCCACGACTGCTCAGTGTTCAAGCTTTGCAACATAAGCTTGTTACAGGTTACATTCACAGATCCATTTATCTGCAACGCAGAAAAAAGAATTGTTGAGCCAGCAAAGCCAAGGACACCCGTCCATCTACAACAGCTTATTTCTGGTTAAGTCCTGTAATTCTCCCCACATACAAGTTCTGGAGAGTCAACACCAGAAAATTATGAACTCTGATCTTTATTTTTTGCTTTGAGTAACCATTCTTATTAAATCTAGAAGTCCATTACTTTTTAGAGTCAACAATGCCTTATGGAGAAAGTTGTTTAGTGGACATCTTTTTCCTAATATCTAGAATTATCCACTTCTACACGAACAGAGCAGTCGTGCCTATGCTTTACAGAAAAATACAGCAGAAGCTGAACCTGTTTTAAACGTAGTCCACAGCTCAAAAAGTAACATGCCTGATTTTGCAAGAGGATGCCATGAATCTATCACCACGTTTAAGTCTTCAGATCAAAACTGCATGCCTTTTTAAACTTCATGCTCCAGGCTACAACTAGTACAGTAACTCCAGTGTAATTACTAGGCAATTAGTAGGCAAAATGCTCTGGTCTCTACCATGCTAGGGCTCCACCTAAACAACTGCAGTGGCCTCCTCTGGCCTCCTGACACAAGGCTGAATGTGCAGGGGCACACATGGGGCTAGGGAGCATTCCTGGGCATGGGTCCTCCATCACCTCTGCTGCTACAGCAGCTCCTGGAAAGTTTTTCGACCTGGGCCCACTAGAACTCTCCAAAAATAATGATCCCAGGCATACTTAACCTCCAAAAGGTTGAACCTCCATAGGTTTAAAGTGTACAACAATACAAACCGCTAACAGGAGACTCACCTCCAGTGTTGTTGTTATATTCCTCTTGTTCGTCCAGTAAGACACAGAAAGGCAAGTGACCGTCACAGTTCCCTTCACTGGCTTTCCATACATGTACCTGAAACACATCAGTCAGTGTCAAATAATGCACCACTTTCAGGGCTTGGGCTCCTGAAAAGCTCTCAAGGGAAAAGATTCTACTAAAGTATTTTTCCCTGGTCTCAAACATGGCTAGAACACATCTATAGTTTGAAATACGGGGTTTTCAGTAGTGAGAGCAGTTTATCGACACTGAAGTCAGAATCCCAAAAGCTGAAGAAGACACACAGTGCTGCTCTTTCCTGCACACAAGCTCTATAAACATCATGGGCTGTACAATATAGGAAAATTAATGATATTACACAAAGCTGGAATCAACTTATTGAAAAGAACACCACCGTAACAACATAACTAAGATGCAGTAGAGTTAAAATGGGACGTGGGAAGTGCAAGTGTTTTGCTTCCCAAATGCTCTACCTAAAGGAGAGATCACAAGATATTTGTACTCGAATTATTTAGTAATCACAGTCCAAAGAAATCATGGCATTAATACATGGCAAACATAATTTGTAGCTGTGGTACTGTACCATATTAACTCATCAGAATGCCATTTGCAACCTGCACTCAGTGAGTAGCAATAAAATAAAAACTTAGTATAAATGTTTTCAAGTTATACATAAGAGAAACCATGACATGATCAGGTTCAGACAGGGGAAGGGGGCGGGGGAGGGAACCCAAAATTGTTCTAGTCCATCAGTAATAATACATTCAGATGTGATAACTTCAAGTACTCTAAATCATTCTGGATTTGATTGGCAGCCACTTAAGAAACAGCAAAGCTGAAAAGCAGAGGGAAGGAATAATCAAATAGCAGAGTTACAGGAAGAACTCTGACAACACTGCCTTGAACTCAGTCTTTCCAAGCAAACCTAATTACAGTAATAAGCTGCCATCAATCTTGAAATGACACAGGGGCAGCATCCCTGTACTTAATCTAATAATACTCCAGAGATGAGAAAGGAAAGGGGTTTTATGATATCTACAAGAGTAAGAGACATATAATCTCTTTGTATACAGAGGCAATATGCCTATGAAAACAGTCACCAGGAACGCAGTCATTCCCTATAAATAATTAGGACGTATCAGTAAAACTTTGGCGCTGCTGAGATTCAACCTCAGACAATTCAGTGGCGTCCAAGTCTGATTTACTGCAGCAGACAGGTACACCCTCAAATACCTTTATTCATACCTAATGAAGGAGCCACGTATCCCGTGGAAGACCAAAACAACTCAGGAAACTAAATTCACTTTGGCTTATAAAGGATTATGAAAGCAAATCAGAATACAAAAAAAAAAACCACTAAGGAAAACTTTTCTCTAAAAATTGCCCCTTATGAGAAACTTAGATGGTTTATAATACCAGGTTGCATTGCTTCTAGGAAAGGAAGCTTTTTCTCAAAAGTCCAAACATTTAATTTAAATAGCCTATTAAAATAAAAATTAATAATTAAAAATATTCTTTACACGATAGTCTACAGTGAAGTCTCTTCTGAATTCCTCGAGAGTTTTTAATTCTTCACCCATTTACTGGTTATAGGTATTTTGATAGGCAGGAGAAGCCTACACTTCAAATCCACAGTGTGGATAAATGGCATCAAGAAGGATGTGCATAGAAGTTTGCATAATGTCCTGGTTTACTGGGACAGAATCTTAGAGCCAGTTTTCCACTGAGGAAAACTGCGACTCTGTAAGGACTACAACACTATTTCATGGGAACAAAGTGATAAGACAGAAGTCTGAAGATATATCAAACATGGGCTACAACAAAATCCAGTAACTAGAAATGGATGCTAGCCAACTAACTTGGACTAGAAGATACTCTTTTAGCATTATAAGTTTTCCCATTGACACTTAGAGACCTACAATAATTTTCTTAAGAGTGAGGATGACAATGATATCAATGATTCACTTACTTTGCAGTGACAACACCGGTTACATCTTCCTCTCTCAACGAGTAGTACAACGGTGTTGTTATCGTAACATCAAATTTTGGTAAAACTGAAAAAACAAAATTACAGAAAGCATTAAATTCACACAAGAAATAATATATTCTTCCTTTTTTTAAGTAATAAGAGTAGAACATACAACATGATAAAGACTACTAGAGTTTCCTAAAGGATATAATGTAAATATAGTTTCAACCCCACCCTGCATGATCCTGGAAAAACAGGGATGATAACTGCATCCTACAGGCTTTCGTAAGATACGTATTTTAAGGATTGCATGACATCCAGGCACTACAGTAGTAGGTCATTAAAACTACCAAAAATAAGCAGGGCAGCTGGTAAGATGATGGTTTTTGCAGGACGCAGAGTCAGTCTCAGAGAAGCAAGAGATTTGGAAATCAGACTTTCTAGGAGTATTCAAAAGCTTCGTGCTAGCCAAGGGAAGTTAAATTAATGGAGAATCAACTACCACTACTACTAATCTGGTCACTACTAAATGCCTTTAAGTAACACTTACCATATTCCATCACTTTAAATCTTTGATAATGAACTTGACCCTATTGGAAAAAAAAAATCGTATGAGAAAATACATACAACTGTGGTTAAATTAGTAAGTTTAACACACCTTCTAGGCCAAATCCCACCCATATTTAAGTTAAATTACAATTTCTAACATGATGTGATTTCAAATCATGGCTCAAGCATTACCAGCTCCTGTTTTGGAGCTCCGGTAGGAACCAGTAGTATGTATCTGCACCCCAGAAGGACACAGAAGCTCACATGCAGTATACTGTAAGTAGATATAATCAAGAGCTTGTGAGGCTTCTGATCTGCAGACGTCTACATACGGCTGGTTCCTGTATTAAAAAAAATAAAGTAAAATTTAAAAAAATCTGATCTAGCTAGCATAAAATTACCAAACTACCTAGTGTAAGTACTCACAGTAATTATGATGAACCATGACTGGTCTACCAGCAGTATCTTTACTAAACAAAAAATTAAAAGTCTACATGAGATAAGCTAGAGGACAGGACCATTTCAAAAGCATGGATAACCTTAAGGTGCTTCACTTACTCAAAAGGCAGCTAAAATTTTGTTGCAGACAACTCTCGGGTTATATCTTCCTGTCTTGTTTATTTGTTAGTTTGTTTATTTGCTATCAATGGAAGAAATAAACAACTATACAACGTATTGTTACTTGTGTCCTTTTCTATTTTCCCTTTTTTCTTCTATTTTCCTTTTTCCTTTCTCTTCTATTTTCCTTTCTTTATTATTATTTTTTTTCACATATTTCCTGATTTTCCTCATGAGGGTATCTGAAAACACACTCTAAGAAGTGGTATCGTTGACATGGGATCATATATTGCAGATCATTAGGAAATTAATTTTAAAGTTTCACTCTCTGAACATTAAAAATTCAGCAGCTATCTTTGTTCTTCGGTACAATGACAGTTGACCAAAAAGTCATGGTAGTCAGCCACAAAAATTTTGCTTTTTGGTGTGTTACCCAATTTTCTTCCTTGCTGCAGTGAGGGTAATTCAAGTTGCACCAGGGGAGGTTTAAATTGGATATCAGGAAAAATTTCCTCACCAAAAGGGTTGTCAAGCATTAGAATGGGCTGCCCAAGGAAGTGGTTGAGTCATCATCCCTGGAGGTGTTTAAAAGATGTGTAGATGTGGTGCTTAGGGACATGGTTTAGTGGTGGACTTGGCAGTGTTAGGTTTATGGTTGGACTCAATGTTCTTAAGGGTCCTGCCTAATAAGGCCAGCTGCTGCTCAATTGCTTTATGAGGTTTATGCTGATGTGGAGCTCAAAAGTCTGATTAATCTGATTATTCCTGAAAACAGAGACACCATAACAAATTATTGTAAGTGCTGGAGTATCTCAGTGAACATGGTTTGAAATGTGGGGCAAAGGAAACTAAATATGGACTAGCAATTGTCAGGTAGCATCAAGACTGGGTGGGAATGAGTGTCTCTGGCAAGAGAGGATAAGCTGAGACCTCCTGTGGGAAAAACCCTAGGACCAGGATCCAAGCTGATCAATCAGTGTGCAGATTAGGAATCTCAGACCAAGCCCCTTATATTAAATTAACATAATATAACATAATATAATATAACGTAACATAACATAACATAACATAACATAACATAACATAACATAACATAACACAACACAACACAACACAACACAACACAACACATGATGTAATATGATACAATGTAATGTGATATAATATTATATGATATAATGATATATTTATAATATAAAAATGTATAATATTTATGCTTTTCCTCGCAAAAGACTTGTATCAAAGTAAAAACCAGATTGCCACCAAGTTCATTATTAAGTTACTGATCACCAAAATAATTGCTTTATTTATATTCCTAGGTTTGAAAAGATACATGCAGAACCTGCTATTTTCACAACATTTGTGGAGCTCATAATCCTTACGACACAAAATGCCACACATGCAGCCCACAATCAGATTACTGTCAGGTAATCTTAAGAACAGGTGTTTTAGGAAAACGCCCTGTAGTGAATTTATCTCAAGTCTGGTTCTCTAAACGTCTACTATTCCCAATGTTAAGTTTATATATGTCACAGCACTTCAACCACTCCGCATCATTTTAGCTCCTCAGGGCAGGGCTGTCTCTCTGGCAAATATTGTTCAAATATTTAGGAGTGGAAGTTGTTAAACCAGTTTCCGGGAGTGGTGAGACAAGCAGTTAGTTTTATATATACAACCCAAGAGAGATATTTACTTTTTTTAAGATAGGAAAACACCACCATGTCCACTCCACTTGTTTCCAGTGCTGCTTCCAGTACAGGTTTTTGTCTGCCGTGCCTTCTCCTGCTTCTTAAACACACTCACCCTTCCAGACTATTTTGCTCTAAATCAGCATTTCTTAAACTGCAAAACCTCTATTACATTCTGTGCACATTGCCCAGAGTATTAAGAAAAAAATGCCAAAACAAAAGAGTATATAACTATTACACTTATATAAGTATTCCGAGATCATGAGGATAACGGAGCCTTTCTGGAGTTGAGTCCTGGATGCTGTGGGTCCTGACATCTGAGAGTCCCTATAAAAACCACAGCCCAGATTCGCTCTGCCGTGATGACCCACTTCTGTTTGAAGTCACTTGGGTCTAAATCAACAAGTGAGATCACAGGAATTGTTACTCCCAATTTTTTTCTTCTTCTTTGGCAATTGAAAATCCCTGAACCAATCTCGTCTATGTCCATTTTCTTATTTGTTTCTGACATTTCCATGCATCACCAGTTATCCATCAGGAAAGGCTCCGGGTGTGGTGTCAGGGCTTTTTTGGCACCGCTGTTCCCCCATGGCCACACCACCATCTCATGGCCCATATCAGAAACTCCGCGTGTTGTTGCTTTGCAGCTAAATAAAACAGCTTTTTGTCTAGGCAGGATTAACAGAAGCATTTCATGATCACTTTTGTGCTTTATTGTCACATGCAGGAAATAAACCCCAAAATAAAATTCTGTGTGAATTCACAAATGTCTGTTCAAATCCACCTGCACGGGCTCCAGAAACTCAGCAGAGTCTCACCAGTATTCACACTATCAGATCCTGATTAAATATCTGTGCTCATTTTCAAACTACTGAATACACAGTCAATTACAAACATTTTCCATACAGTCTGATTTTTGAAGGATTACTTTTTTTCAGTAATGACACATATAACCCCAAACTCAATGGATCAAATGTGAAATCTGTAGCTGACCTAGCAGTAAAACATCACAAAATTTGTAGGTATGCTATAACGTATATAAAATCTCAAAACTGTAAAGTATGTAGTCAACCCCAGTGGATTTTGAAAATGGTTTTATAGCTGAAGTTCTTTAAAAAAATCTGATATTCTTCAAGACTATTTTAGAAAGCCCTCATTGCACCTGAAACATTACCACTCTTCAATCATAAATGTGAAAATAACAACTTCCTTAAATTAGATCACAAAATGCCTGATAACTATAGATAACTTCTGGTCGGAGATGCCTGCTACTAAAACTCAGCAACTAAAAGCCTTTCAGCAACAGGCTCCACAACAGGAAATATAAGGTATCCAACTAAAATACAAGGTGGAGACTTGGGAACCAGACTGTAATTACTCTGTCTTGAGTTTTCTTGGAACAGCTGCACTAACACCTGAACTCTTATTAAAAAGTACTACAGGATGTTTAACAGCAGCAAGAGGCCAGCACTTGATTTAAAACAGGATCCAGAGGCAGTACTTCCAGGAATCCGAACTCGGCACACTTGGGAGCTGATCTGTAACCACTAGAAGGGAAATGTTTATTTACTGACTTAACAACACCCTTTAGAGACAAGAGGGAAACCTGAGGCAGAAAGCCTCACAGCCGACTATTTAATGAGAAAGCTGATGTCGTGGCATCAGGATAGCAAGGTGATGTGGAGATCAGCCTGGGTTTGCCATCTGAAGGTGTTCCTCAAGCCCTGAGTAAATCCAGAAGCTGTCTGGATGCCATGCAGGTCCAGGGCCAGCAGTACTGGTTAAGGATAGGTAGGTGTATCTATTAAAAATGCCAGACATACATGTATTCCTCAGCAGTAAATCCAGTTTCTCAGTGACCTCTCTTATCAGGAAGGGATTGGTGAATCTATGCAACTTTATATATAACACAGAAATGCCTGTACCTCTCTAGGACAGCGGAGCAGTGAGGAATACCCAGGCAATAGCTGGGAGTATGCAGGAACACCCACTCAGAGTCATCTTTTCACTGAACACCAATTAAATCTCCATCACATCACCTACATAGAGACATCCACACGTCTTGAACCTCACACTGAATCCCATCCCATATGACCCTGTGTTTCAGGGCAGAAGCTCACTTGTAACCATGAGAATCAGAAAGAATTTCCCATCAGAAAAGTTATTTATTTTCTTTTATTCTGCAAGGTTTCTTGCAGGTTTCATTAATCCCATGGTATGACATGCTGTACCAGGCTGTGAGATAACCCACTAATTAGTGTAATAGTGTAAATACTGCAATAGTTATTTAATATACTCTGCATACGACAGCCTTATCCAATACACAGTGCTATGAAGGCACGTACTACAGAAATAACACCTATTCTTTGTCATTATGTTCCTTTAACATCGAATTCGAAAATTAAAGCAGAGCAAGTGTGAACGATGGAGGAAAAGGATTCTGAAAGTCAGCAACAGCAGTTTCTATGTGTAGGGGTTGGGGTTGCTGCTTTATTCCCATAGGACAAGCGCTGTAAGAACAACCAGGTTTTTCTGGACCCCAAACCCTACAATAACTGAGTTTTTTATATAATATACTGTTCTTTTCCTCCTCTATTTTAATTTTCAGTTAAAAGAGTTTAATGTCAGAAGGAACCCTTTAGCCTAAACTCCTTTTATCCCAGGTTTGGCTACCCTAGTATTCAGCTACTCCTGCAATCTGCATTATTATCACGCATCTTCCAAAAAGGCAACCATTACAGATGCTAAAACATCAAGTAATAGAGGAAGCCCTCACTCCCATTTTTCTGCTTGTTTCAGTGATTAAAAGCCTCATTGATGAAAGACATGGATATGCCAAAGAGAATTTGACTGGCTCCAAATTCTATTAGTTGGTTCATACTATGCCTTTCTCCACTGGATTAAAAAGCCCTTTAAAACCTGTAACAGCACTCACAGACTGCAATAAATAAATCCATTGATTCATTTCATCCCTTGATACACAGTCAAAAGATGGGATTTCTGCAGTCTCCCACTGCAGAGCTTTCTTCCCTAGCTCCATCCGCAAACTCTGTCACCCGTTTCTATTAGAAACACCCTGGGTGAGTGTCCATTGCCCAAAAATCCATCCATCCTTCTTTGTCACACTTTACACTGCTGTTTTTCATTAGGACATTGTAAAATGAAAAGCCTTTACAAAAATCTGTTACATGGGTACTTATTAACTAAATGGGTAATAACCTTCAGGAATTTAATTCTTTGTCAGAGAAATCTGAAATCATCTTTGTTATTGCCAGGTGACAGATCTAGAGTTTCCCATGTTACCTCACTTACTCTTTGCTGTTAAGGACATTCATCTTCTGATGGCCTTTCCAAATCTCTCCACACTAATGTTCACTTAACCACTCAGAACCATCATCCCTATTAAATGTTCCTCTCTCTGCCACATAATTACTGTTTCCTCATGTTACTGGGCTCTGCCACCGCTGGAATTTCCTGTTTCTAGAAAACTTGAAAAACTCTTCCATATTTTTATTAAAATACGCAAGAGTTCAAACTTTCAGTTATGCTCTTTTAATTATTTTGAAATTGGTCTTTACCGCCTTCATCTGATGCCCTCTAGTTACGTATTGGAAGAGACAGTGAACAAAATGTTCCCTATTTACTTTCTCCTTGTTACTCATGACTTGAGAGACATTCTCACCCTGTCCTATGTTTTCCAGGTTCATTAACCTGGAGCACCACCCTCACCTACCTCAGCCTATAGAAATCCATCAAGAATATAGCTGGTACTGGCAAATATCGCTCCCAATTAATGATCACATGAGGTTTTCTGCTTTCTAACCCATCCTCTGCCTCACTAGGAAACATTAAGCAGCCCTGTTTGTACTTGCTAAACGTCTCTGAACGGCCATTGCAAGCCAAGTTGGAAGCGCAGTTCCCAAACTACAGGCATTTAAAGGAGCCTGAATAAACCTGACACGCAGTTCTGAGCAGCTAAACCTCCAGTTATTTTTGCAACATGTTCCACGATGTACGAGGAGTGCACAGCTTAAAGGACTGGATTGATAGAATTATTACCAAACTGGATCACACCACTTTTGTTATGCAATAGTTCTGCTTTACTATTCATCCTCTCTGCTTTGCACAGCTATTTTTCCCTCAGCAACACCTTGGTCACTGCGAATTGCTGAAACACCCCTAAAATTAGGCAGAGGTTTGTAAATAGTCTGCCTCGGTCACTGCGAATTGCTGAAACACTCCTAAAATTAGGCAGAGGTTTGTAAATAGTCTTTGATTTCACACCCCTTGAGACAGCGACTGGCTGCGTGGCAGGGCACAATGAATTTCTGTATATTCGCTTGCAAAATAAACATAAGGGCGTTTCACTGAAAAAAAGAAATAGCACTCCGTAACAACTTTCTTATGTTTTAAAACTCCTCACTTTTTAAATAACATTTGTATTTTAGAATCAAAACACAAACCTTAGGTTAAAATATCTATGCTTTCTTATATATCTCTCCCTACAAAGCCATATACTGCTGAAAATCTTGTGAGGTTTGCATAGCATCTTGGGTTTGCCATGAGGGCAGGATCTCCTCATCTCACGGACCATGCTTATTTCTGGCTTTGCTTCACCAAAGCAAACGCAATTTTATTCACATCTATCAGGAGAAATGTAACCTCTCTGTGATTTGGCAAGGTTAATACTCACGTTCACTTCCACCTCTATGGACCAGTCGCCCAGCGGAGGGTGCGTTGATAACTGAAATTTCTTGGAAACTACGCCCAAATTGCCCTCCTCCATCAACCACTGCTGAATCAATTTCTTCCGTGGGTCCTAGGAGAAAAGTCAGGCTGCGTGTTAAAGTTGAGCAGGCTTGCTAGCGATATTTAATTACCAATATATGATCTTTATTTGTCACATCAAGTTGGAACATGTGACAAATGCAATGTATAATTAGGTTCCTGTGGATACTTACCCGGATATAGATATTCAGAGATGCTTTGTAAGGTTTGAGATCAGGATAGACGGTGACAACGCGAAACATCACACCTTGTCCCGGTTTATACATAGATTTATCAGTCTGGATGAAGACGGAGATGCTCTTTGACATGAACATCAAGCCGGTGCGGTTAGAGAAGATGCGCCGGCCATCAGCATGGCCCTCCACCAGTAATTCATAATTCCCAGCACCGCTGTTCAAAGGCAGCTAAAGAGAAAATAGTGACTCTCTGTTAACTGTCCAAAATATTCTTGAAGATATTATTATTATTCCAAAAATATCTGACATAAAGATCTGACACATTCCTGAACTTGTCACCTTATGTAAATTCTCCAAAAGAGATTTCAGAGCTTTAAAGTGTCGTTTCAACAACTGCCTGAAAATGTGTTAAGAGAAGCATCTTCTCAGCTTATTTGCATCTGATTTTCAGTAGTAATCAGGTTTTCAACAACGTAAGTATCTATGTATTTATACGCCATTCACAGACTCACACACAAACGCATTGTGCTCTCTCTTTTCACAGTTATATAGAAATTTCTTGGGCTTGGTTTTGGGAGCTAATTTTTTTCTGACCACCACTTTTTGGTAATGAATTTTCAAAAAGTAAGAGGTGAAGAAACTACACGCAGGCAAGATGAGCAAGACAGCAAGAAAACCTTGACTTCTTTTTACAAGCTTTAGCTTTATGGAGTCCCGTTCAGGAGTAAGATCTCATGAGGTGAGGCACTGTTTTTCAATAGAAACCTCACTGACTTTGTCTCATTTCAATTTAATGATTTGTAATTACAGCACATATTGTGACTCATCTAGAAAGTAAAATAATTATTCTTCACAAAATATCAAGGAATAAAGGAAGAGACATTTCATATGGATAACTCAGGAAAAAATGCAGACAGATACCACTGGTAAGAAAATTTAGGCCATGTAAAATCAGAATAACCATGCACAGGTCGGTCTCTCTGTGTCTCCAGTGCACAGAGGAAATCTAGAGCTCATAATTCTGATGTATCAGTTCATTTTTTTATTATGGAAGACCTTATTGTGGCCTTCCAGTTCCTGAAGGGTCCTACAGGAAAGCTGGGGAGGGACTTTTTACAAGGGCAGGTAGCGATAGAACAAGGGGGAATGGTTTTAAACTGGAAGAGGGGAGCTTCCGACTGGATATGAGGAAGAAATTCTTGACTGTGAGGTGGTGAGGCCCTGGCCCAGGTTGCCCAGGGAAGCTGTGGGTGCCCCCTCCCTGGCAGTGTTCAAGGCCAGGTTGGACGGGGCTTGGAGCAGCCTGGGCTGGTGGAGGTGTCCCTGCCCATGGCAGGGGTTGGACTGGGGGAGCTTTAAGGTCCCTTCCAACCCAAACCATGCTGTGATTCTGTGATTTCCTAAAGTAATGTGGGAGAAATCCCAGTGACAGGGGTTGAAAAGCTGGAAGCAGCGCTGCTGCAGCACACGGGAATTCCACCTCGAGCAGAGCCTACCCAGACAAGCAGCGACCCCAGGGACACCCCAGCCCAGATTTCAGCTTCTGTATGGCTGTCTGCTGAGGAGTGTCTCTTTGAAGGAAAAGGGCTTTAACACAACACAGAGCCCGTTCCAACAAGCACCCCTGCTAAAAAGCTTAAGAGTCACATGCTTCTGTTTGCAGCTACAGCAGTAAATCTGGAGTAAAACCTCTGAAGTCAAGACAAGTTAAACAGATAGGCTTGCATTTTTCAGCAAAACATATGGAAACGAAGCACGCCTCTTGCACTGGTAATGAAAATTACAGCTGTTAACGCACCAGGCGCAGCTCTTCAAAAGTATCCTACTAAGCCCTATAATGATAGGCTGTCATGCTGTCAAAACTCATCTTAAGAGCGCACAGTGAGATAACGGAAATTCCCAAACAGGGAAAGATGTCACAGGGTGACAAATGAGGTGGATGCAAATGTCTGCATCGAATACATTTCCTTCTCTGCGTGTTTACTATAAAAAGGATTCAACTACAATTTCACCTCTCTCTGTCGACTTTTTGTTTTCAAAAACAGGCCAGGAAAAACCAAATCGGGAAGGGGAAAAATAAACAGGTGCTCTTTTCCATCCATGGTGTAGGATGGCACAGGAACAAGAGATTCCTCCTTTAAAATCTGGTCTTATGTAACTAAAATTTAGGTGCAAAGCTCCACACTGAAATAGATTCTGCATTTTCTTCAGCTGCAGGTTTTTGTGTATGCATTGCCAAGAACATATGATTCACATATTTCAACACTCTCCAACTTCCACGCCAAGTATTCTGGAATATATTAAATAGGAGGAACAGCCTTAGTTACTGCATCTGTCAAATATTACCTCAAAATGAATTCATTTATGAACACTATCATTTATTAAAGAAGGTGTATTCCCTGAAGGGCAGACAGGTTTCCCT
>NW_010169605.1:72681-90582 GCF_000695765.1 Mesitornis unicolor
AGGACACATCACAAACATTCAAAATCAAAATAGGGGGAAAATAAGCTTGTGTTTTGTCTCATCATAGTAATGAATTGTGCTCTACCAGCACTAACATACTTGCAATGATTGTCTTTGATTTCTTCTTTAAAAGTCTCTAAATGTCATTTAGAGACCTCATATATTTTTCTGTATCTTTTTCCTATCATGAGTGATGATATGGGTTATAAACTTGCCACAACCCGCGGCAACATGGGTTCCTCCCGTGATCTTTATCCTTTTTATATTCCAAAAGATCTGTTCTTCCTGCAGCATGATGACAAAACTGCCTGTTGTACCTTTCTCGATGTAAAAGCCATAGGCAATGAAGTTGGCATTGCCACGGCAGTGTATTAGGACAGCTGAGGTGCAAAGTACCCCAATTATTGGTTCATGCACCTATGCTAACAGAGACCGCACGAATACACCACTTCCCAAAGGTCACTGCTACAATAATGGTAACTATAGACCTCAGCCCCATCAACTCCTTCCCTAAAGGGTTGTTTCTCAACCCAAATATCAGCAAGGCAGCTTTTCACAGTCGGTAGTAGGGACTTGCTGTGAAAACAATTTATCTTACTCAATCCATGCCTCAAGTGAATGGCATTACTATCCTCGTTTTGGCACTCCTAATGTAAGACAGAAAAAGGCCACCTCACGTACTTTTGACCACAGCAGCCACCATCACAGGGACCTCAGACAAGGACACCACTGTTTCCTCTGGAAAAGATGACAGCTGAAACCAGGAGCTCTTTACTCACCTTCTGCTCCCAGCCAACTACACTTGGGCAAAACATGTGTCTACAATGGCTACACGAATGAAAAAAAATCTTACTATTAAAAAATGAGTCAGTTTTCATCACTTCAGATAGTGGCGACAGAGGGAGGAATTCACCTCTCCTCATTTTAGCTGCTTGAACACTCTAAGACCTGGCCAGCTCATATTAAGGAACTTGTTAATTTAATCTTTTTTTTTTTTAACTGAATTTGCTATGTTTGCTAATTTACAGCTTATACAGATGCATTTCAACCCAGTAGCCTTCATAACGATGAGTTGCTCATTGTCACTGATTATCCATCTATCAAACATTTCCAGCTTATTTCATCAGATACACCGTTTATTTGAGATCAGAATTTAAACCCACTGGATTTAGGGATACGCAGACGTACAGATGTTTAAAAAAATAAGGACTCTGGCAAAAAGTTCTGAAACAAATACATAGTTCGTTCTTTAGATCAGGTTTTCAAGATGAACATCAAGGATTATAAATTCAGGATCCATACTCAACACACAATTCGATATTATACATTTTTGCTGACTAGTTAGCTTGTATGTACTTTCACTGAACATGTATCTCCAGATCCTTAAGAAGACTGTGTCTAAATACATTTTCATTTTAATATTTCTCAGTTATTGCTTTGCACAACTCTTTTAGCTCTAATCAGCCCTCATGGTGTGTCTGAAATAGAGATGTAAGTATTAAAAAAAAGCACAAAGCCAAGTTCTGTGTTCAAGTTTCATGATAGCTTGTGCTGATGCTGGAAGACAGTTCCCAAATCCTGAGAGCTGCAGAGCACTTGATGGGAAAACTCCTTGGCTTATTGGTGACTAAGTACACTCATCTGAGAATGTGAAAATAGCTAGGATCACACACAAAATACATCATTTCATCAACAGCAACTGATGAAAAGCCACAGAGAGTCAACATTTTGTGAGGGAGGAGGAAAGGAAAGAAATACTTACTACTGGAAGAACAAGAGTCCCAAAGGAATCTGAATAAAAAAAGACATATCACACTGTCAGAAACCTTCTAAAAACTTACCAAAACATCAACATTATCAGATTAATTAGAAGAGCAGCGCTCCTCCCCTATTCCCACACTGCCTTTAACACCCATCGCACGACCAAATCCCCTTGATGCAGCTGCTCTGGAGCTCAGGGACATGGCCTGTCCAGCCAACGCACATGCAATGGCTGCAACAGGCTTATCGGCCAGCTGACTGCTGCCAAACACCATCTGGACATGAAACTAAAAAATACACAGCCTGGAGCCACTGCTGCATTAGTCAGTATCGACATACTGTGTTTATATTTCATTCAACATCTCATTCCCTGCATTTATTCCTGCCAAGGCTACTGTCAGCCACCATTAGGTTATAGAAGGAGCATGATGGAAGGATGGCAGATGGGGGACTAACTACGAACTAACTACTAACTACTGACTAATACTAACTACTGACTACTAACACCCAGCTCCATCCCAGGGGAGCACTCAGCCCATCAGACACCCATCACCACAAGCACACCAGCAAGGGGGAACCCCAATACCCTGGTCAGAGACATGATCCCCCCACTATCAGGGTACCAGATTCAGTGACTCCCCAACACTCGCTACCATCTCAAATCAGCTAAAAAACCAGCCAGAACAGCCCAGAAAAACTGAAATGTAGTGCTCCACTTAAAGAATGGTCTGAGGGTGCCAATGGTGCCCCAGCTGGGAGCTACCTGAACAAGGAGCCTATGGTTTGGCACTGCTGTCCTGGAGAATGGCTCCCCTCTTGGGTACCAATGTCCTAAGACCAAAGCATCCCTCTGCTCCTGCAGAGAATTTGACTCTTCAACTACTTTACGTGTAAGAGAAACCAACTACAACAACCTAAAGCTGCTTCTTCACCAGGCACCAGCTCTTGCCCTCCTCTTCACCAGACACATCCACATCCTTCCTCCCTTACATGGCTGATGGGAGATGTGCAATACCTTTTCAGGACTGCAGAAGTATGAACTCCACTCTATAGCAACATTACTTCTCTGTTTTGGTGGGGACTGATGTCCATGTTCTCCACTTGAACATTTTCCTTCACATTCACATGGACTGAAACACTTTTACAATCTACTCATCCCTCTACTCCACCCAAGTTACTGTTTTCCATTGATTTCTCAGCTCAGATTAAGGCACTTTCAAAATCATGCACAGGATTTGCCACCCTCAAACATAGGAGCATTGAGAATTAAACATCCTCGCTGCATTACATCACCATGGGAATAAGTAACCAACATATTAAAGCACATGGGTTAGTATCACTTATTATTTTAACTATTTTAGATTATGTGGCCTCAAATATTTTCAGAACCCAAATAAATGTGCTGTTAAGCTCCTGGATATCAGGACATCATGAAGCCATAAGTGCCTCAACTTTTATTTTAATTATGTATTTTAGAATAGAACAGAACTATTTCAGTTGGAAGGGACCTACAAGGATCACTTAGTCCAACTGCCTGATCACTTCAGAGCTCACCAAAAGTTAAAGCACGTTATTAAGGGCATCATCCAAATGACTCTTGAACACAGACAGGCTTGGGATATCAACCACCTCTCCAGGAAGTCTGGTCCAGTGTTTGACCACCCTCTTGGTAAAGAAATGCTTCCTAATGTCAAGTCTGACTCTCCCCTGGTGCAGCTTTGAACCATTCCCACCCATCCTGTGACTGGATAGCAGGGAGAAGGGATCAGCACCTTTGAACTCCAATAAATGTCAATTTTTAAAGTCAAGGAATTCTTTCCTTTGACAGTGGCAAACAGAAGGAAGTCTCGGTGGACTGAACACAGGTTGTCCTGGCTGCTGTCAGAGCACTGAAAGTAAAGTCCCACCCAGCATGTACCATCTATTCAAATTATAACCTGGCTTAAATCAAATGACTCACATCCCACAAATGAAGTTTGTGGGCAGCACAACTCCAGTACTTCATTCTGGTATTCAAAAGCTTAACAGGGGTGGGTAGCACCGGGTCCTAAGCAACGCAGATCTTTCCACAACATGTTTATGCTACCATTAAAGCCACAACTTTTTTCCTATCATCCCTCTCCTCCTCTTCCCTTGTGAAGCAGCCCATGCAGGCACTTACTCTGAGCAACCCCACCAGCCTTTGAGGTTTTCCAGCCATTTCTCAGGCAAATACACACTTATTTTCTCAGTGGCCAGCAGAGAGGGCACCCTGCCCCACTGCACGGTGGCAGGGAGCCCCATGCTCAGCAAAGCTTGCTTGGCACACAAGGCTAGGAATTACACAGTCCTGCTGATTTGTAGGCCATGTAAACCCCTCTCCAGTCACTGATGTATTTAGTCCCAACATCTACCCACACAACTTCAGAGAATCACAGAATGTGTTGGGTTGGAAGAGACATTAAAGCTGATCCAGTCCAACCCCTGCAGTGAGCAGGGACATTGGTACCAGATCAGGTTGCTCACAGCCCCATCAAGCCTGACCTTGAATATCTCCAGGGATGGGGCCTGCACCACCTCTCTGGGCAACCTGTGCCAGTGATCTACCACTCCATGGGGAAAAGCTTTTTCCTGATATCCAACCTAAATCTCCTCTTTTCTAGTTTAAAACCATTACCTCTCATCCTATCACTACATGCCCTTGTGAACAGTAATGCCCAAAGAATTGCACTAAAAGAGGTATCATTTTAGCTAAAGGAAACTTAGGCCTTCCTAACTCAGGAGAGATAGTTACTGTTAACTAGAACATTTTTCTTAAGGGATTATGATATTTCACTGGTAAAGGAGTCTGGATGTAGGTTAACTACTGACAACAGAGACCTCATTAATGTTTATAAATATATAAAGGGTGAGTGTCACGAGGATGGAGCCAGGCTCTTCTCGGTGACAATGATAAGACAAGCAGTAACGGACACAAACTGGAACACAGAAGGTTCCACTTAAATTTGAGAAGAAACTTCTTCTCAGTGAGGGTGACAGAGCACTGGACCAGGCTGCCCAGAGAGGTTGTGGAGTCTCCTTCTCTGCAGACATTCAAAACCCGCCTGGACGCCTTCCTGTGCAACCTCATCTGGGTGTTCCTGCTCCGGCAGGGGGATTGGACTGGATGAGCTTTTGAGGTCCCTTCCAATCCCTAACGTTCTGTGATTCTGTGTATAAAGCTGCTTCCTGAAATTCCTCTCAGTTTCATACTAAAAGCCTAATCCTTCTCTACTTCCCATCCCTCTGTGAAATAAAGCTGTGTTAAAGATGGGTTTTGTACAACCACAACCCATGACATTGTGTCACCAGAGAAAAAAAAACAACCTTTGTTGCTGCTGATAATAAATTATTAACAAGGAACAGAAATTTAGTGTTATTTATCATATGCATCTGAGTGGATATGCACACGGTAAGTATTGCTCTAATCTATGCAACACAGCTAATTACAGCAATGGCCATAGCAGTGACTTCAGCATGTTGGGAGACACCAAGCACAAATCTGATGTTCACACCATAGCCCACAGCACAGGGTTTCTATTTTCATCTTGACCCGCACCAAAGCAAACACACAGCACACACACGTCACACAGGCAGAGCACCAAAGGGGACTGAAACGCACCGCCCTGCGCAGCATTTAACAGCTTTCAAAGCCACTCTTCACAAAACAGGGCAGAGACACTAAAACTTTCCCATCAGGGCAGTGCCTGCTCACCTCCACTTATTTTGAGGACAATTAGCATGCAAAAGACAGCAATCTGAAGGTAGAAATACTGGGTTTCTTCCATGTTCCCAGGCCTGGGAGACCTAACTTCAGGTCTGAGCCAGATACAGAGGGGGAGGCAGTTGGGGAAGAGGGAGATTTAAATCACAGCCACTTCTTCCTTGTGCAATTTGGAAAGCGTTTACCTTCCGAAGTGGTGTTGAAGAGCTACAGCCTCCCTGGCTGCCCTGATAAAGCCCAGGGCGCTCTCATTCCCAGCCAGTGCAAATCATAAAAGAGCCTGCGGGGCATGAGGTAATCTCCCAATTCATGGCACTACATCATTATTTTGTTAGGAACTGAGCAGCCTGGGCAGATCTGAGACTCTTTGGTGTTGCAGCAAATTTCCCTGCAGTGAATTTCACTGTCATGCAAGATTTTCCCATGTTCTCAGACACTACCGAGCTGCAATCAACCCCTGGAGCTCTGCTCAGCTACGCCCAGGGATGGTTTTGGATGTGCCCAAGTGAGAGCCGCAGGCAAAATATTTCCTTTATGCCAACGCCAAGTTGCTGAAGTTCACCACATTTTTCCGTCTGCTTGATGAATTAAAGTTATATATTTAATCATACAGCAATGGGAGGGGAAAGACCAGGCGAGAGCCCTGGTCCCTGCTATCACAAGGGATTATTTAAAGAAAACTCCCAGCTGGGAGCCGTGCCCTGGCTGCAGGGGGAGGCAGGGAAAATTCACTGGAGGGATCCAGACAGATCTTGAGGACAGTTAAAAAAAACAAACAACCAAAAAAAATCCCTGCCAAAGTCACGTGATCCTGCAAGAAGAAAAAAAATATCCTTCGTCGTCACTCACAAAATCATTTCTCTCACGGAATTCCTGAAGCTTGCACTGTATTCATTCAATAAATACCGCATTGAGGAAATACACGGAAATGCTGTAGAAACAAGCATCACATTGTCCTGCCTCCTTCTCCTCAGAGTCTCCGGCATTTAGGACAGTCCCAGCAGAAGAGGAACCAAAGGCAGGGTGGTAGAGACGTGTCACCACTATGGGCGGCAGAGAGAAATTAAGTCGTCTTTTTAATGGACCTTGCCACCATGCCATTTTTTGGAGGTCTGATAGTCTTGTTATCAGCAAAGCAAATAGGAAAATATTATACAGGGCCAAATACATGCATCTTTTTTCAGACTTATGGAGAGCTGCACAAATGATGGCATCTTCAATCCTTCCCATTGCATGGGCCTGACCCAAACCCAGAAACTTCTGCTACCCCTTCTTGAGCTGACAGCACCAGGAGCGGCCGTAAATGTTTCAGCTTCCACTCCCCAAAAAGGGCAGAGGCTCCAGAAAAATGACTGTATGGCTTGGCACAGTGAACCGGAGCTGGCGCCAAGTACAGCAGCACTTCGGCCTCTAACCAGTTTACACAAACTCGGGTCCTGATGCTGTATTTTACCTCATATGACCGGTATTGCTCCAAACTTTCTCACTTAACCTTTCCTACCTACACCCTCATTTCTTCTTAGTCCTGTGTGAGAATGGAGAAATGTAACTGGAGTCACTTCAGATTGATTTACTGCGATGATGCCATGTCTTTCTCCTGGCAGCTGTGTTCACATATCAATACTTAGGAACTGTTTACAGAAAAGCATTTCCTTTGCAGTGGTAAACAGATCTTTTTTCCCAATGCGGAGCCTATTTCTAAAACTCATTTTAACATCAGAGAAATAAAAAATACCGTTCTTCAAAGTCCTTCCAGATTTTTCATTGTCTCCAAAATATATACTATTTTTATGTTTAAAAAAAAAAAGCATAAACACTAAGGTTTAAACTGCCCAGGGAGTGAATAATATTTTTTCTTCAGAAAAAAATGATTCAAATCTGTCAACTTCACAGCTTTCTTTAGATGTGTTACACTCCTCATCTATTATCCTAAAATTAGAACCCAAATTAGCACTGGTTAGTTATGCAAGTAGCCCAAAAATACACACTGTGAGCCACCGCTGTTAAGTTATGGCTAAATTTGGGCGACAGAAGGAGGGGCAATGCAGCACTCAGATGCATGCAGCAGGGATTGCAAGTGGCTATCAGTACACAAACTGACATCCAAACCCAAATAAAGCCACCGTGCCTGTAGTAAAGGGGTATATAACTGCTCCACAAAGCCTCTTAAACCCCTCCTGCCTGCCAGCACCACATACCTTTCCCTCCACAGCCACTCATTACCCTGCTCCCTATTTCCACTGCCCCTTTAGCCTTTCCTAACCTTTTTCTGCAATTTTGGAGGCTAAAAGCACTCAGAAATTATAAAGGGAGAGAGGGAGGCAGTGCAGCAGTGCTGCCTATGAAGAAAGACGTAAAGAGACAGGAGGAATAATCTGAGCTGGAGCAGAATTTATCACCTGAGGGTCAGGGCACCACAGCTGTAGAGGACAGGAGAAAGGACACATGCACAGACATTTATTGTGATTAAAGCCACTTTTTACCAAACTCTGCAGTCGCTAGCAAGTCCTAGCTTCAGACTGCAATGCAGTGTAGGGATATTTTCCTGATAACAAGGACAATTCAAGACAAAAAGCCCTTCTCCGGCTAAATCCAAAGGTTTTTCCCCAATCTGCTTTTACTCCACCATCAGAAGAAAGACCCAACCACGGAAAGCACAACTGGAAACACCCATGGCCAGGACAGAATGGACACAGCTTTACCGGAAGGTATGAAGAGAAGGGGTCTGTCCTTCCCCTCCCCTGCCCCTACACCATGGCATTCCCCATGTCTTTCTACTTCACCTACTTAGGTTATAATTCAGACATTTAATTCTTCCCTTGGTCTTCTGAAGTCAAACAACCAGCTCTACGGATTACACTATTATTATCATCCCTTTCAGCTGAGTGGTCAGAGAGCGGCCAGTCGCAAGAACCCAAAACTTCAAGCGCTGTGTGGTTTATCTGAGACACTACATGCCGGGTAGGAAACAAAAACAGCTTCATATTTCTAAACCTAAACCATCTCTTTAATCAGAGACCTTCTGACAGCTATCCAGCAGCTACCATCCCCAATGCTTAAACACAAATACAGGCAATTTTCAAGTGTTTCCTCAAGACCAGCCTCTAAGGGCCATCCATGGACTTTTTGTCATGTGTGTGACACTATCACTGCCTACCATACCCAGACAACTATATTCCCACAAACTATAAATATATAGCTGTTAGCAAGACAGAGAAAACTTCCTTGACATCAGATCCAGTCTATGAAACTACACAGACAATCCAGAATAACCTCAGACTTAAGCCTTTTACACAACTAAATGGGAAATTCATTCCATTCCCTTAGTTTTTCCCTTGGTGACTGCACACAAACACACAAACTCGCAGGCATCTGCACATCCTGCTTTCAAGGCGCTATTGGCCATGGTTATCCATTCTGATGTCCATGAAATAAACACAGATAAAGCCACTATTACTGCAATTTAAAGCAGCTGTAGTTTTTATTCCGACTTAAACCATAGGGAGATCAGGACAAAATGTGGCTAAGCCTGCCTATGCCAGAGATTTGGGGCTATTAATACCACCCTCACCGCATCAATTGCTGCGACTGCAGCAAAATTCCAAAATCACATCTCAAATTCACTTACTGCAAATAAAACATTCAGGAACTCTTTAAGTTTCCTCTTAGAGGGAGTGAAAGAAGGAGGTTGGTTTTCATATTGGTTTTCTTCCATTTCCTGGAATGCGTTCAGAGTCTGTGATGACAAAGCCACATCGCTTTTCTGAGATCACAAAATCTTTTAGATATATAAAAACATTCCCAGAAACTTCCTCCACTGGTAAATAAAGGCAATATAATTCCCTAAGCATACAAAATAGGCACCTGGACCTCACAGAAGGGTTGTGTCACTTTGGCCACATTTTCCACACACAGACTGCAGTGAACTTATGTGAACCAGCATCATCTCTTGCCATTTGCTACCCAACCTCTGCAGATGGGATCTCAACTCTGCCTTCATGAAGAGGCAGGGATATCAGAGCATGGGAACCAGCAACGTGGCCAATGCAGAGAATCCGTGGGGTCTCATGGAAGAAGTCACCTGTGTACGACTGGAGACTCAACACTTCAGCTTGGATCTCCTTCTAATTAGACAGCCTGAGGACATCACCCTGGACCCATCTGGAGATCCACTGTTAGCTCCCAACCCTTTCTCTTTAAAGCTACCTGGAGGGTGATAGCACACTTCTGACATTTCATCCCAATTTCTCCCATCTCTCCTCAAATGCTTTCCAGAATGTAATGAGTCAAATCAAAAGTCTGCTTAGCCCAAAGTCCCATCTCCAGCAATGGTCAAGGACAGAGAGTGGAGAAACAGAGCAAGTACAAAGCGACCCCTCCTTGGGTACGCTTCCCAGTCTATGCAATCTGAGGTTTGGGGTTTGAAAAGCCAAAATTAGTGTGACTTTATACTGAACCAGCCCGATAGACTTCTATCTCATGAATTTATGCAGTCACTTTGTTCACTCACACCACCTGGGACACAGAGCTCCACAATTTACCTCCACCTCATGTGATGATACCTTCTTCTGTCTGGTTTGACTTTCTCTCCTGAGATATCTCCGATTTTTCCTGGAATTTCTCCAGTTGGCTCACAGTCTCCATGAGGAGCGCCCCAAATCGGGCACAGCATTTCCCAGGATGCCAAATTAAAGCTGTGAAGATTACTAGAATACTTCCTCATAGCTTACAGCAAATATTTCTCTGTATACTTTTGAGTACAGTGTTTGCCTTCTCTTTTGGAGCTCCACAAGCTTTCATTTTTCGGTACCTCTGAACCATCAGCCACCCCACAAACCCCCTTTTCTGCAGGACTCCTGACTCACCTTGTTCTCCATCCAGTAAACACACACTCTTTTACTCCTCAACAAGAGCAGAACTATGCAGTTGCCCCAGTGAATCACACTCCAGTATTTCCTCTAATCACTTCCCATGTTACCAAAATGGGTTCAAAATCGAATCCTTCCTCCCAGCACGCTCTCCACCCCTTCCCTAATCTAATAAATGTCCTCCCGTTTTCATCGATGTCAGTCAGACTGAACAATACAGTTTCAGGGCAACCTATTTCCAGCTTGAGAGTGAACCACTTAGACCTACTTTGTGAATATTATTTTCCATCCAGACACAAACATATTTAATAAGAGTTCCCTGCAGTCCCTGCTTCCCCAGCTGGCTTGTCAAAGTGCCACACCAGACTATCAAAAGCCTTACTGAAGTCAAAATCTAACAATATCCCACTTCCTCTCCAACTACAACCCCTGCCAGCCCATGGTGGAATACATTTTATTTGCAGGTTTTTCAGTCTTCCAGAACATCTCCCTTCACTCATGTTCTCAAAACTTCACTAGCAGTTTTTAAATTATTTCAATCAATTCTTTAAATACTCTAAGGTAAATTTATCAGGCCTATACATCTACTTTCACAAAGTACCCTTTAACATTTCATACCCTTTTGTTGCCTTGATTCTTAACCCTTTTCCATGGCAGTAACTTGAACCTCTTAGTGAAGAATGAACACTTGCTGCCTCTCCGCATCACTGACCAATGCCCTTCTCATCAGCATGAGTACCAAGCCACATCCTTTGCTTTCTTGCTGCCAATACATTATATCAAAATATTATACTATTATTGTTATCCTTCAGTCTTTCTAATCTGATCTCATTTTCAGTTTATACACACAGTTTTCCTATTTTCTCTTGGGTTTTGGCCAGTGATAAGATCATGTTAGTTACCTTTATTCTTACCCTTCTACTATGTTAGGGTAATGAGTACTTATCTCTTTAATATGAAACCCTCAAGAGCTTTCTCCCTTTGCTTCCCTTCCTTCTTGTTTCTGACAGCATCTTACCTCCCAACCCCTGCTATTTATTGGCGTCAATTTCTCCTGTCCCTAAATTCACAGCCTTTACTTTGTTGCTCCACTACCACCATAAAAAAAATTACTCAGCCCTTCTCAACGTACTGGGAAACAGTTGCACTCGATCTGCCACACTGGATATCAGTGAAGAACAGGGCGACCAGAACAACCTCGCGTACAAACACATGAGTCTTTCTGTGACTCAAGGCTTATGTGTTCGTAAAATCTCAAACAGCATCCAATCAATAAGATAAAACTCAAGTACTAGACGGGATTGCTACTTACATTTTTTTGCCAATTACTTAACGGGCCTGTTTGCAGGGTGGACTCAGCAACAGGCATAGAATCACAGAATCACAGAGTGATTTGGGTTGAAAGGGAACTTAAAGCCCCCCCAGTCCAACCCCTGCCATGGGCAGGGACACCTCCACCAGCCCAGGCTGCTCCAAGCCCCGGCCAACCTGGCCTTGAACACTGCCAGGGAGGGGGCACCCACAGCTTCCCTGGGCAACCTGGGCCAGGGCCTCACCACCTCACAGCCAAGAATTTCTTCCTCATATCCAGTCTAAATCTCCCCTCTTCCAGTTTAAAACCATTTCCCCTCATTCTATCACTACCTGCAACAGAAAGCTGGGGTTTTTTTCTTGTATGTACTCCAGCAATACGAAAGCCCATAAGAGAACATCCTCTTCTCTACCTGCTCCCTTGTCTCTGGATCCAGCCCCAACGTTTCCTTCCCCAAAACTTTTCCTTCCTTCTAATTTTGCATAGGTTATCTGCATATGCTGACTATTTGACATTTTTCATGAGGTGCAGTTGCACATACATTTGGAGGTGGAGGTTATGGATGCAATATCATTGGGCGCCTGCTCCCTTGCTTTTTAGGTGTGGAGGCAGAATTAGGCAGAAAGGAGCTGTCCTACTAAACTGCTATTAAAACCCCTTAACTCACAGATTTTCAGCACAGATTTTGTGGTCACCAATGAGTCAGTCATTTTATTCTGAAATAAGGTACAGAGACAACCTAAGGTTAACAAAAGGAACTGGTGTACTTTGGCCATTCATTCCCATTTAGCAGTTACTTTCCAACTTACTATTCCTATTTTTCACTGTTTCACATACTAACATGGTCAGAACCTTATTACTAAGTATGCAAAACATGCCCTCTGGTAAAAGCAGATTTATCATTGTCTGTACGGATGATCACTGCATGTCTGAGCTTGACGGACGCTCTCACAAACTCCATCATGTTTTGAAAATCCTAGCTGAGTTATCACCACGCTCTAGCTCAGCAGCCTCTGTCAACAAGTGCATTTATTCCTCTCTAGAAGTACAGAAAAGCAGTGCAAATTAATTAACATGTACAAGTAGTTTACAGGGAACCCAATCTTCACACACTAATTTAAAGCAGATTCTTCAGTTCACAAAGTTATTCTCACTCACCGTGCCTTAAATACCTTATGTTGCACCTCTGCTACCAGAAGCCCTGATTCTTATTCTTAAGAGCTAAAATCATTCATGCAGTCAGGTAAATGACAACACCTCATTACACACGAAAGTTTTTCTTAAAACCGGTTTGTTTTTAAAATTTACATGCTGTTTACTCTTTCCAAATCATTCTAGCACCAGCAAGGAAAACAGACTTTTCAGAAGCTCTTGCAGTTGAGGTATAAAGTTTCCCACCCACTAACACGCAGTGCAACGTCTGGGGAGCAAACCCTGCAAGACAACAACTCCTGCCAATTCCATCTACATCTTTATCGATCAATGAGCGGATAAATATGCATGGCAGGAGTCACCCTTCCCTGTAATCACTGAAAATCAAGCCATTCATGCATAAGATTTAACTTGCCTGTCTGTTATTCCCAGTATTTTGTTGTTGTTGACCCAGAAAACCCAACGGCTCAAATTGCACTTCAGCCAATGTTACCTTCTTCAGTCATTTTCAACCAGGGTGAGGATCTTCCTGATACTGCACCTCCACAGAAAATGTGCCAAGGCTTGGTACATGCACAAGAAACACCTTTAGTTTGTGCTTTGTGCTTTTCTGGACTCTGCTGCAGCAATGGAAACCTCTCCTGGTGACGCACTGAGATTTGTTTTATTTTCAGCTGTGCTTGCTCACACAGAGTTTACCTGTAGCAGCAATATCCCGCTTGCAGACATTGCTGGTCTGCTTTCACTATATTTAATCTAACTAACTTAATTTCTGTACCAAAACTTTGGTTTTAAACAATCTTCCTTGCTCCAGTACATTTGGGTTCTGGTATGTTGAGACAAGCTCAAAATATCAGTGCTTCTTTAAATAAATGTGCACATACACATTCTCACTTACTCCAAAGTACAGAAACTAAGGACTTTTCCCTTTGTTACATGAAAAGTAGGACAACAACATGAACTAAGTTTCACTGCTAAAATCTTTCTCTAATAATCAAGAATCACTCAGAAACCAAAATTCCACTTCCAGTAACATTAAAACAGTGAGTTTTATCAGCCATCAGAGAGCAAGCACTCTATTTCTTATATAAAGCAAAAGCTGTATTATATAAAGAAAAAATAACTGTGCCTCTAATTCAACAAGATCCCATCATGGAGCTAACTCAGAAATTTCAAGACAAGCACGTGTACCATAGTGAGCTGCTGCTGAAGATAACCAGACAATCCTTAACTTTAAGCAACTGCAGATGCACTTTGTCAGACAGGTACATATTGGCTTTCATGCTCAGGTACTCAGCTGTATTTGGCCTGTGAGATTAAATGGTGCTAATAAAAATAGTGTCCTCAGTCTGTCCTCTACCCCCAGCATCCGATTCCCAACCCAGCGCCCATCTCAGTTTCATCAGCACAAATGTTTGCACGCCAAAACAGGAAACCTGTCTGCCTAAAAGAACCCCATTGGTTTTAAACTGGAAGAGGGGAGATTTAGACTGGATATTAGGAAGAAATTCTTGACTGTGAGGTGGTGAGGCCCTGGCCCAGGTTGCCCAGGGAAGCTGTGGGTGCCCCCTCCCTGGCAGTGTTCAAGGCCAGGTTGGACAGGGCTTGGAGCAGCCTGGGCTGGTGGAGGTGTCCCTGCCCATGGCAGGGGTTGGACTGGGGGGGCTTTAAGATCCCTTCCAACCCAAACCACTCTGTGATTCTGTGATTCAATAAAACAAAACCACTATTTGTCAATCAGATCAGTTTCTCAAAGCAGTTATTCCCCTGCTTTTGCTGTCACCACTCAAGGAAAAATACAGAGCATAATTGAGCCAGCTTAGGCAGCAGTGTCACTGAATTTGCAGCCCAACCAAGGCACGCGATCAGCTCCAGCTCTCTGGATATTCAGTGTATTCAATAACTTCAACTACACCCTGCCTCCCTTAACACTTATTTAGCATAGACACACGGCAATAAAACTCATCAAATTCACATGCACCACAGAAACAGCAATACCACTGTAACAGCCACTCTCCATAACCTAATGGGCCCAAATGATGGATAAAGCAACATTTTTTGTGCACTAATAAATGCAGCAATGATGTCATTTAAAGAAGATTTTGTGTGCCTGGAGATATGTTTTGGTTTTTTAATCCTCCAACTGCAACAGCTGGCCTAATAAAACCTCCTCCAGCCTTCCTTCAGCCACACTCTTAGACTAACACAGCTACAATATCACTACATACTTTATCTCCAGGTTGTTTTGTTCTTCAAATTTAAAGAAGAATTTAAAGCTTTAGAAACATATCTCGCAAACTGCTTTCTCTCTGAGTAACTCTATTCACAACTGATCCCCTCCTGTAGCACCTTCAGATACAGGCCTTCAACGCTACATCCTCTGTTACCGGGCAGCTCCCTTCCTCCTGCCCCGTAACAGTTTTGCTTACATGTTTGTTCCCAGAGAACAAATAACTAAGAAATGATGTGACTTGACTTTAAAGAACGGATGGCCACATACTAAGTGTTACATTTTCTGCAAGAGGAAATATGCTGCATGCATCTTTTCTCTTTTTTTCTGTTCCATTTATCGAGCAAAAAACCACAGAAAATTCAAATATATGTATAAAAGACAGGAAAACATAAAAATACCCCAATAAATCCATGCAATTCAGGCAATGCACTATAGCATTTCTCCTTTTTCCTCACTGAATCCAGACTGATAGAGCCTCATGCCTGTTCCTGATCAGTGTCAAGCATCACTCTATATGCTGTGCAGACACAGATGTCCATACATATTTTTACACACTTGGAATTCCCAGTTGCTTGTCTGCTTTTTAGCGTCGAAAAGGACAACAACAGGCAGGTTGGAACTCATACAAGGCTCACTGAACTTGATGTTAAGCAGAACAGAAACAAGGAATAAAATCCAGTATAGTCAGAAGAAGAAAAGAAGATTTTTCTATTAAAAACAGTAAATCAGTTGGTTTGGGTTTGTTTTGGTTTTGTTTTTGTTTCAAAATACTGCCAGCAAAGATTTGCAGAGGAATTGTGAACTTAAAAAGGCAAGCTCACTACTGATAGCATAATAAATACATCAAAGTTGTTATTTTCCCCATAGAATAAGAATGCTCCTTTATCCACTACTGAATCCCCCTCTATGTTTATTCCAAGAGGCTTAGCCTGTGTTTTTCAGTAAGCAAAGTCTAAATATGACATGTAGTATGTTACAGAGACTTAAGATTAAGGACCATACAAGTGACAGCCAGCCTATTTTGGTTGCATGCAGATTTTAGGTGCCACCAAATCCATCCTCCTAAAGTAACTGCCTTAGGCATACATCACTGCAATTATCAGTGTTAGATTTGGACACTAACAGATCACCTATATAACTTTTATTTAAATTAGAAATGATTTTTTTTTTAATTAGCCATAGCACTACAGGAAATTTGCCTCAGGTTTACGCTCTTACACTGACTGCTGGAGGACATAGACCTGATAGCAATATAAAATTAGAGGGAACAAACAATACCCAACCTGAAGTAAAACCTGCCAATGCATAGTTACAGAGAACTTTTTCAGAGTATCTGAAATAGCAATAAAAGTTTTGATCAGATATGCTTTTCTACATCATGGGGCCATGAATTTTTTGACCTGGTCAAATGTACTCTACCACATGCAAAGGCTGAGTCTTCTCTATGGGTTGTGAAGAGAGGTGGGCTTTCATGGAGCCTTTGAAATGAAGTTGTGATCCTTCCAGTTAAGAGATCTACATTAACTATAAGACATTGATAGAAAAATTAGTTGACACCAACAAGAAGAAAGTGCATTACAGCAGGGTAGATTTTTCCAGGACCTCACACTGCCCCCAGTCACTCTACTTTTGACAAATAAAAAGTTTGGGTGTCACTTATATTGCCTCATGCTAAGAGCAGTTTGAAAGCTGGATTATCCAGAGAAAATATTTTCTTTCCAATGAGGGTAACTCTCAGGGAGGACATCTCTGTGCTTCTGTTCCCAGCTGGCCTTTGTGAAAAGGAGCAGTGACCACGATGTCTCAGTTCTCCAATTACTCAGAACTTCCACCACACCCTCTACTGCTGCCCAGGGGGCACACCTTAAATTAGGTTGTTTTGAGGTTTGCTTATGTCCAGCCCCCAACCTATCCCACAATTCAGTTCTTGATCCTGAAGAATTTCTCTGCAAATACACAGAGTTTCCCAGTAGTGGTGTCTGACATGGTCATCTCCATTTTGCTACTGCCCTCCCCTCCTAAAGGCATGAGAAGCAGCCAGGTTCAGATGCGTTATCACCTTGTTTGTTCCACCCTTACCATCATCCCACTTCCTTCTACCTTGAAACGTAACAACAACCCTACCAGCGAGTACCTCTTCCTCAGTTCTTCTTTGGTGGCCCTACTACATTGACCAGAGTACTTCCTGGCTCCTCAAAACCCCACAGCCATCACACTTTGCTACTATTGGATTATTTTCTGACTAGTTTACAATGAGTTAGCACACCCATGCAACCAGTAGCTAACCAGCTCAGCCACCCACCTACACACAGAGCCACCAGAGTGTAAGATTATTTTCCCTTAAGTGACCCCTATTTTAGTACCGTTTAGAGGCTGCGATATTTTGGGAGCAACAAAATACTTCTGGGAGAAAGCAAATGTAAATCCTTCCAGGCCAACTCCATACCCTTACCTTTCTCAAAGACCATTTCCTTGCTCAAGATGGTCTCGTTATCTCTGATCACCTCTCCCCTGACGGTGACCTGCGCTGGGCTGTCCGGCAGCAGAGCTACCCCAACACTCACGTTGGCTCCAGGTCTGATGTTCCAGGGAACCGCCACCAGAAACGTGGGTCTGAAAAATCCAAAGGGGCAGAGGGAGAAGGGGCAAAGAGTGAAATACAGTCCCAAAAAAAGTAACAGCGTCCCCACGATGAAGTGTACGATCCATGTTGCACGGCTCCGCTGCGGAGGTGATGCTCCCTCCCTCACCAGGCGCTACCGAGCGCGCCCGGGGTGCGCAGGACGGGGCGAGGCAGCGCTGCTCTGCGCGCTTTTTCCGCACCGCCTGCCCG
>NW_010169606.1:0-18143 GCF_000695765.1 Mesitornis unicolor
GAGGCTGCAGCCAAGAAGCCGGCGGTCCAGCTCTGGAAGAAGTGCTGGGGACGGCGGGGATGGTTCGTGAAAGCCTGCTGCCCGGTAGGTCCCTCGTCCTTCACTCTGAACAGCGCGGACCCCTGCTCGTGTTTTTCTTGCTGGGAGCAAAAGCAGCTGCGTTTAAGGAAGTTTTCCAGTTGTGATAAAGCACTGGGAAAGTTTTGTCTGCATGCTGTGAGTTTGCATCCTTTTCAAGGACCTGAGCAGCGTCAGTACCAAAGTGCCCATCAGATGCTTTGCCTTGTAATTAGGGGAAAGACACATTAAAATCGCAGTTGCTAAGGTACCCGAAGTTAGCTACAGGCTACTGAACTAACCTCTGCAAAACATTAATGTTAGTGGGACTGCACGTATAAGCAGTATGTATATCATATGTGCTACATTCACTCTCAGAAGAATTAAACATTTCTTTTCCTAAAATTAGGATTTGTCTTTTGACAGGTGCTTTGGCGCAGTACGCTAGCTGCTTAGAATTGGTGAACAAAAGACTGCCTTGTGGCCTTGCTCAAATTGGAGTGTGCTTTCACTCTGTTCCAGAAAGCAAACAACACAAGAAAAACCTTACAAGGTAGAGTAATAGAGGGATAAATCCCTCTTCGTACTTAAATGTTTGTACTTGTTTCACTTTTGAATTATTTTTGAATACTGTCTTTTGCTTTTTCCCTGTTATTTTTGAAGGTGTTAACTTGCTGACCTTGCTATTGTTTAAAGAATAGGCGAAAGGACCACGTCTTTGCTTGCATGGTTTAGCTCTCCCAGAACTGCAGGACAGTGGCTTGATTACTGGTTACGACAGAGACTCCAATGGTGGCGAAAGGTAAGGGGACTTGTACCCATGGGAAACCTTGACCTGCTTCTTTATATTTTAAAGACAAGGGGGGATAGACACCCTGATTGGTTACATGGAGTTATGTTGCTTACCTGTTCTTGTCACTGAAATACATGTAGTTATTGTGAGAAACCAAAAAGCTACTTAAGTTTTTGACAAGTAGTTATGTAGTTTACAATATGACTTGCAGAAAGGCAAATAGTTTGTGTCTGTAATTACAATTTTGATTTGAGATCAAAATGCTGTAAAACAGCAAAGATTTGGGCTGTAATTTATAGAAGTGTTTTGCTGAAAAACAGACTTCAGCTTGCACTGCAGACTTGTGTTCTTTTTAATGCAGCCTGCACACAGCCGTGATCACCTCTTACGCTTTAAATTTTCAGTTTGCCATAGGCCCATCTAACTTCAGCAGCAGTGACTTTCAAGATGAAGAAGGAAGAAGAGGATTTAATTTACATTACAACTTTCCTTGGGGGACAGAAACAATTGAAACATTGAAGAACCTTGGTGATACTGAGCTGTTGCAGATGTATCCAGGGGATAGTTCAAAATTATTTGTAAGCTTTATTGAATTAAAAACCTTTTTTCATAAAGATGATAATGTGTGAGAGAAATTGTTTCTTTGCTGGTCTAGTTGCTTAGCATGTGACTGTCTTTTTATTCTTTCATTGTAAAAGCAGACAATCTGCAGTCAGACCTTCACTTTCAAAAGCAGATAAAATAATGTTTTGGTTTGAGTTTTTTTTTGCAATGAGTTAATTGTTTTAAATTAGAAATTAGCTATATTAACAAAACAGCACTTTTGAGTTGTGTCGCCTGTATCTGTGAGTAGATGTCAAGACAAACTCAGTCTGTGTTTTGCAGTGTTAAGTTCACATCAGAAAGAACCTGTAAATGTTTTTGATGTGAACTTAACCTATTTTCTGTACTACTTTCTGTAGCTTGTTCAATTCCATATATGTAGAAGTGTATGTGGATTAATGGGTTAAACCCTGCAAATGGCTTTGTAGAAGTTACCACACTTGGAAGGGAAAATGGACCAGAGAGAAACCTTTCCACTGAATATACTGGAGTGGGACAAACTTCTAGGGGACAGCAATGTTTGAGAAGTCAGGCTGAACAGATAAAACTACAACTTCTTTTACTAGTAAATTGCAGCCTCCCTCTCGTGACAGTCCTATCTGACTTCCCTGGTTTTGCAGCTTATTTCTGTACAGAAGGCTGTGCAGACTGTAAAGTAATCTCCAAAACTGGGGGTTACGTAGCGATTTCATAAAATGTAGGGACAGATCCTTCGGGTTACTTGGAGGTAATTTACAAACCTCCAAAAGAAAATGAGGAGTTTCAAGGGTGTTTGCCATAGATTTAAATGTATGATCAGAGAAGCAGGACAAGAAAATAGTCCCATCCTGCTCGGATCTTCTGCTTTCCTCGGTGTTACAATCTTACCTAGTTATGTTACACTTTTCAGATTTCTGGTAACTTTTTAAAGTGTATGTCTGATTGTATTTTAAATGGAGTAAATGTGCTTGAGCTCAGTGCCTCATCATACATTTAAAGTAAACAAGGCTTTTGGGGACAGTCTTTGAGGTATCCCTTTGTGGGTTTTTTCTCTTCAGGGCCGAGACGGAAGGAAGAACGTTATTCCTCATGTTCTGTCTGTCAGTGGAAATCTGGACCGAGGAGCATTAGCGTACCTCTTTGATTCTCTACAGCTAGCTGAGAATCCATTCATAAAAAAGAAAAATTCACAGAGAAAGGTAATTCTCCATAGAAAGTGTAAGGAAGAGGGGACGGTGGAAGGCAGGGGCAAGTCTAAGTACAAAACTCAGAGGCATTGTGGTAAATTAAAGCATGGAAATATCTCCCTTTTCCACATCTCCATCCTCTGTTCCTTTCCACAATGGGTGTGGGCAGAACGTGTCTCACTGGCAGCAGTAGCCTGGCCCATGGGACTGCCTCTGTGGTACTTTTCACACACAAAAACAATTTTTCTTTCATTCTGAGCTCACCTTTCCTGATTTACCTTCTCTCTGAGGAGCAGGTAGGCTCTTGCCATGCAAGTGATGAAAGAGTTAAGAGGAATTGGAATCGAGCTGCTGTGTGTGGGAAGAGGAGTTTGTCTCTTCTCTTGCTGAGGGTAGTGGGACATTTCCCCAAGGGCCATCATTATTCCCACTTTTACCCTGGTTTTCTGGAGTCAGACTGCTAACTTTCAGACAGCCCTTGTTAATCAAACAGCTGCTGGGTCTTCAAGAACAGGCAGTAGGTGATGGTAGCTGCTGGGCTGTCTCTGATCACTCTAGTGCTGTTAAAGAGCTGACACAACTTCATCTCTTTCATGGGGCTCAGCCAAAAGGCAGTAATTCCTGCCACACCAAGCAATCTGGCATGTGTGCTAGTTGTGTTACAATAAAACTTTGCATGTGTAGAACCTTAATTTCTGTGAAAAAAAACTTATTTCTTAGGCCTGTTTAGAATTTCACACTAAATTATATTTAATAATTGTTCCTTTTTATAAAATTATTAGGTACTTAAGCTTCATCCTTCTTTAGCACCTCTAAAAGTGGCTTTGGATGTAGGAAAAGGTCCAACAACAGAGCTGAGGCAGGTAAGTTGTGAGAAAGTATTTTAATTTTGAGCATTGACTCTATGTAACCTGTTACAATCCAGAAACTATTTATGTTGGGGAAAATCACGCTGCTACTCTGATTCTCAGAGATTCATGGTTGTACAGATTTCACAGTGCTTCTGCTATGTAGCTGGTGAGTCACAGCGAAGGAGTACATTGCAGACAGCGGGTAGTAGGTGTCTGCTCTTAGTAGGTACACTGCTTTTAGTACTGCTAACAGAATTGTTACTTGTTCCATGCAAAAATAAGGAAAATAAATAACAACATCCCTAATTCTTTCAGAATTATCTTAATGCATGGGTCACATCTTCAGAAGGCTTTTAGAAAAGTGTTTATTTGTCAGTCATGAAGCCAGTCCTCACAGAAAGGAGGAAACTTTCGCTGGCATGTTTCTAAATAGAAAGAGATTTAATTTCTGAGCTGCTTTCTACTTTGAGATTATTTCAGCCAGAAAATTAACACCAGTTAGGAATGCTGATACCACACACACTGGAGTTTTAATGGTTTCTTTGTATAGGATTTCAAACCCTCCAAGTCTGTCCTTTAACTTTTGTTTTTAAATAAACAGGTTTGTCAAGGATTGTTCAATGAATTGTCAGAAAACAGAATTTCTGTATGGCCCGGTTACCTCGAAACCGTGCAGGTATCTCTGGAACAGCTTTATGCAAAGTAAGGAGAAACAGTCTTTTGTAAATTAAACTATGAAGGTGAAAGATGACTTTCTGTGGATTAATGAAAGGATGCCTGTTTGCAGTAAGAATCATTGAGTGCAGTAACTGCATGAGTGAAGGCATGTATTCTGAGCTATAAACTTGCATTCAATTTTATTATAAAGAGCAACGTTCCTTTTTAAAATTATGAGCCTTTCATGCTTTATTGTTGTTTCTCTGGAACTGTGAAATGTCTTTTAGAGACTCTTCTATTGAAAATAAATCTAAGAGGAATCATAACCTTGCAGAACCGTTTCCCACCATCGCCCCCTATCTTTGCATCTGGACTGGTTCTGTGTTTCAGTCTTTGCTACTTGAAGTAGCACACTGTGTCTAGACTTGAACTTAAAAGTTCTTCCAAGTCTGGAACCGTTAGCATTAGCGTATGTGATGGAACTATTTGTGCAGATAAAAACTACTCCTGCAGCTGAGAGCTTCGTATATGATTTGTTGATCAGAAGTGAATCGAGCAGCTGCTCATGTCAATGGATCTTGAGTATATTGATGAATATTTTTTTCTGAGAGAATAAATACGACTTTGTGCAGTAGTAATCAAAGCAAGTCTTGCTACTGAATAACAGAAGATACATTCTGCTTCTACAAAAATACTCTTGTAATAGTTCACCAAATAATACTCTTTTTATGTACTAAATAATTTAAAGAAATGTAATCAGGAAAGCAAGGAATGGCAACAAGAAAACCAGACACTTGTACATCATTTATCAGAATTTTTCCTACACCAAAAGCAGTAACAGGTGTGCTCTTTTCTTTGCAGGTACGATGAGATGAGCGTTCTCTTCACGATCTTGATAACTGATGCCACTCTGGAGAATGGAGTGGTCCAGCTGAGAAGCAGAGACACCACCATGAAGGAAATGATGCACGTTTCTAGGCTGAAGGACTTTTTAACTAAGTACGTAACAACAGCCAAAAATGTGTAAACTGAAATTTGTTGAATAAAAGGAATTTCTTAAACATCTGTGCCTGAAGTGGCTTCTACAGCATCACAGACTCCGTGATGTCCCTGCAAATAGTTCTGGTGGAACTTGGTGCTGCATCTGTTTTCTGCCAAATCTAGACCATGTAGGTCTTCCAGGTTACCTAGAAAAGAGGGAAGATACAAACTTTCATATCTTCACTTTTACCAAAAATAATCTGCCCTAACCTAAAAATTCATTTTTCATCTCTGTATTGCCAACACAATTATGGTCTCTGCTGGAAAATAGTACTTTATAAAAAAGACTTTCAAATCTTACATGTTTTAATAACATCCATAAGTATCTTTCTGCTGTCTGTTTGTAGGGAGTATATTTTAATCACATGGCCTCAGTTCTTCGGCATTTAAGCTACTTCATCTTGCATTTGATAAACATCAGAAATACATTATCAAAGAAAAGTTAATTTAGCATCCTATCCCTACTTAGAGAGCTGAAGTAATGTTGAACGGAGGAAATTGCCATCCTTGCTGCAGGTACAGAGGTCAAATATTAATCCTCTGGCATGTGCCTAACAGGATAACACAATTGGGATGGTTTTTTATTTTTTTATTTTTAATACTCGACTAAAGCCTTTTGATTATCTTATGTTTGCATACAATCCGGTTTCTGTTTCTGGAGAATTGTTAAATGCACGAACTTGGGTCTGGGTGAAAACTTTACAGCTTTTATTCTGTTTTGTTTATTCATCGGATGCATTCACCAAACTGTATCTTGTGTCCAGCAGGATCTTAGCTGACAGTGATTACATTGTTTTGTTTTGGGGCTTTTTTTATGGTGCTGCTTGGGCAATAAGCTACTGTTTGTCTAATAGGATTGCTATTTGGGTCTTTGTTAATTCCAATTTTTATCTCTTCTGCTTTTTTCTTTGAAGTCCTTAGAGATTATGACTTGGGGATTTTGCTTGCTAGTAGAGAAAGAGTTATATTGCCTGTCTACAAAATAATAAGGCCAGGAAACTATTATCTAAACATCATCTCTTTTTGTGCAGACTTGGTGGTACTTATCTGAAAGATTCTTTAAAAATACATGATTAAGTTAATGACAAAAGAGATCTTACCTTGTGCTCAGTCTCTGATGAGGACCTGTGAATAGACTGTAGCGCATGCCACCTTCTCTGTTAAAAGCCAGAAAAACATAATTCAGAATTCCTTTTTTTTGGTACAGGTACATGACAGAAGAATTAATAATCCATCTGCAGCGTGGTCAGGAATAACATCTGCATGGTTTCATAATGAGGCTGTTGAATTTTGGGGTCACAGGATGGTGATAGGCTTTTTATTTGTTGGGGTTTTGTTTCGTTTGCTTCTCCCCCCCCAAAAAAAAGTCTTAAAGTTACTTAAATTTCTCTGTAGTAAGTAAGCAATTTCAGTATGTATGTACTGCTATCTAAACCCTGCCGTCCCCAATAAAATCCCCCCAAAACATATTTTTGTGCATCAGACCTTCCAGTATTGCAGGTTGAGGTTTTTACCTTTTTCATCTTCTCTTCTTATAACAGAAATGTTGACATATTCTTCTTCTGGTTTAACATACTCTGGATTAAAGATGATGAACAGCAGTTAACTCAGTTACAAGAGAATGACCAGATTTTATTTTTTAATAATCTTGAAGCAAAGCAGCTAAATTCTGTATTGAATATAAATCTTCTGTGCTTTCCATAGCATTCCTACGCCTTGTCTGAGCTATTGTTGCTGTCCTCGCAGGGTATGGGTAGAATGGTGACTGATAACTGGTGTGAGCAGCTGCACTGAGCTAACACAGCAGAGCAGCTGGAATTCTGCCTGTTTGCTACATAAAGAGGAAGGCAGATTTGTTCAGAGCGAATGATTTCCTTTTAAAGATTTAGAAACAGGAAATGTAATACCTTTGCTGTTGGTTTGTTTTGGGGGTTTCTTTTTCCCCTGAAAATACTGACATTCAAGGCAAATAGAGAAAACTACAAGTTAATAGCATATGGCTTTCATGTGGTATCTTCATGACTGTATTTTCTGCAACTGAAGTAGTACAATGTCTTAATGCAGATCAGTTGCTTTGTTGTTTAGCATTACTTCATAATTTCGGTTTGAACTGACTTTGAGTCTTGTCAAAGTTAAGAAACGGGATAAAGAATTCTTGTTCAAAATTGTTCAGTATACAGAATGCAGGAGCTCTTATTTTACTACAACTCATGTATGGCCTGCTTTTGTCTCAGTAAATGGGCATTGCACCTCTGATCTACATACTGTCTTTTAATTTTCCTCTGTAAGTGACTATTTTAATCCTCACAATTAGTTACCAAATGCAATCCTTCATTTTACTTCTGTTTACAATGGATTTTTGTACAGAAGTTCAGTTCATTTAACCAGCTGCAGTTTTAGCTGCAGCCAAAATATCTGGTAGTACTAGATATCGATCCTGAAGGACTTAAAATAACGCCTCTGCCAGGCATGGTCAGTAGGAGCTCTCCACTGCTTTTGCATGACCTGATGAAATTTGCCCATCCTAGCTACAAACACTATAACAGCTTTCTTCAACCAAACTCCCACAGGTAAGTTTTATGGGGAGTAACAAGAACTTACCAATTTCTGTGTATATGACATAGTTTTCAGACTCTTCTGCATTCATTGTTAAAGTAGGGCCAGTTGAGGACCAAGTAGACTTAAATTTTCCTGTAAATTGTAAAAGAGAAATGAAAACCAAACACATATATCAGTTTCTCCTAGAGGGAAGTAAACGGCTGCAAGATATTTTTTGAATACTTGGAGATCTCAGATAATGTTACTGTCATGATAAAAATTACCAAGGGCATTTTTAATAGTATTTCCTTTCTTTACTAAGAACAATGACATCCAATTCCTTCCAACATTTGCGTATTAAATTGGATGTTGCTTTGCTTCCCCCATCTAAGACATAGCTCAGAGGTTTTGTCTTATCCATGTTTTGTTCAGTTGCCTGTGCAGGTTAAGAGGCAACAACATTCTAAAACCCCAAGAGCATAACTCTACTTGTAACATGATGTTTATACTCTAAAATGTACTGACAACATGAATGAACACTTCTGGAAAAGGAAACAGACATTCCAATAACTCACTTGCTTTATATGAAGGAATTACGAAAACTGGAATTGCCAGAGCAAATCCTATTATGAATAGCAGCAAGATCACCACAAGAGAAATTATCATGTGTTGAGAATGACTTCTCTCTTCTGCCAAAAATAAAAAGAAAGGGTGTTTATGCAGTGAAATGTTGTTCCATATTCTGAATATTTTCTATAAATTAAAATAAAGACTTTGCAGTTCTTTCAGCTTTTGGATTAACTGTGGTTAATGTCACTACTTGGCAGAGTCCAAACTGTACACTGCCACAGCAGGGAGAAGGGAGCTTGCTGGTGCCAGTAGATTCCTTCTCTCATAGGACCAGAGAGAAAAATGAAACAAGGCTCTTCCCCAAGGTCTCGTATAAAAGTGAATCTTTTACAGTTGTCTTCCATGGTCACTTCAACTTCTACTACTATCTAGGTGGCATGGAATTCATTAGTTTTAAAAACTTCTTTTTAATGGTAAAAAAAATATTTTGAACATTACATTGCAGGAACAAAATTTCTGGCTAATAAGCTTGCACAGTTATGTTTTGAATTTTGTGTGGTCCCTGTTTATCGACAGTGGTGAACTTTCACACGTGCATACCTGCCAATGTAAAGTTGAAACCGTTGCTGTATTTTGTATTATTGTGAAAGCTATTTTTAGCGCTGCATTTATAGGTTCCAGAGTCACTAGAGGAATTGATAAATAGAAAAACCACAGCTGCTTCCCTCTTACGCATCTTCACTGGGGGAAAGATGGTTTGTCTTCCTTTGAAGAATATGTATGTGATAGGAAGCGAGCCGTTCTCTGAGAGGCAAGACAGGGTCACATTCTGGCCTTTCTTTGCTTGAGAGGTGGGTGAGCTCAGCACTGGTTTGGAAATTGGCTCTGTAAAAAGAAGACTGAAAAGACTGCATCACTGAGTACAGGACAAGCTCCAAAGCAAGACTTGGAGTTAAGTGGCAGCTTTGGCAAATGAGACGGGGATCAAGGATGGAGGGCTCGGTAGCCCCAATCAGAATAGCACTGCCGTCTCCTAAGGACGTAATAGCTAAGTGCAGTAAAGTTCAGCTCTGCAGTCAAGGCAGGCACACGCAGCAGTCCAAAACAGTTGTTGCTGTGAACGAAAAACTGACTCCGGCTGCTGCACATGCATTGCATCACAGAGATATGGCCTTAAAGTAAAATGCGCTGAGAAGGAATACAGCAAGACATACCTATCAGGGTGAATTTGAGACTCTTGCTGTATTTTCCGCCACTGGAGATGTTAGTCTCGGCTTTGCATTTGTATTCACCCACATCGCTGGCAGAGTTGATAGTGAAGTTAAACAAACCAGGACTCAAGTCTGTCCTATTTAAAGTGGATACCTTCTGATTTGGTTTAAACAATGTGTATCTGACAGGCAGAGATCCAGAGTCTGAGTGGCAGGAGAGGGTCACGTTCTGGTTCATCACTACATTCAAAGTCCCCTGAACAAGTGTGAGCCTGGGATTGGACAGCATCTCTGGAAAGAAGAAACTTCTGAGTGAGTTTACTGCATCTATTATCCAGGAAACTCTCAGATTTTTCCCAAAATTCGTTAAGGACCAGGGTATACTTATTTCTGTTTGTTTTGGGTTTTTTTTCCACCTCTGGTAGTGGGCAACACAACTTTGTATTTTTCAAAATCCGTATGCAGCTTCAAACACTTAATGAAAAAATGCACGTCTTCATACAAAAGAGAACATATCCACACAAAGCCAACAGATGTGTCCAGATGAACCAACAAAAACACTTTCGAACTACAGCAGCAATTAAAATAATAGAAGTATAAAAGTTAAATATAAATACTATGGTCTGTTACTTGTAGGAAAAAGTAACCTTATATGTTAGTTGAGAGGTAGCACGTGAACTTCAAAGTAAAAGCAGTATTTTCTCTATGGCTTCACATAAACAGGCACAATTAACCTTGTGTAAGTAGACTGAACTTTGGAACAGAAGCACCAGGGGCCTTGATGTTCCATCAAATTAGTTTGCTTTTATGAGATCATACAGATAAATTTGTAATAGATACTTGTAATGTCTTTTCGTATAAATAGTAATAAATTAGCCATGAATAAGATAAATTGACACTTCTAGAGAGGGAAAAACATAAGTTTTAACATCTTAAAGCAATTTTGACTGTACACACAAGTCAACAAAGAGACAATTGACTTTGTACAGAAACTTGTAAACTGCCTCCCTGGACTGACAGGGACAAAAGATCTGATTTTACATGAGTGTTTCGGTCATTTTTAAATCCTCCCCCATTTTTTTGTTAGCAGTTGGTATCAGTACATATCTCAAAATAAAACAAAATAGAACCTACCTGTGTGATTTGCAGTAGTTTTCTGAATCTGCTGAGACATTTGAGCAAAGAGAAGAAAAGAAAGCTTGCAGACAAGAAACAGTGGTTCTTGTTTAGGAAGACTTGTAATATGTAAGAAGTATGCCCTTGGCTTACAGTAGGAAAACAGCAGAATTGTGAGAAAAAACATTTTCTTGCTACTGAGCAAGGCAGCTGGTGGACTTACACTAATGAGATCTCTGAGGAGTGGCTGTTGGGGTTGAGGAAGTCCTAAATATGGAAGCAGTGCTGATCTTCACTGGTGTTTGTGTAAAGACTTCTGTCATATTCCATTTACATTTAGCCCATTGAATGCAGAGCGGTGGGCAGAAGAAAAAGCTGTGGAGTGAGGAACGGCAGGGTGGGATATGACTAAATGTTATGTAGAGTTGTAAGATGTAGCTGACACCATCACCAGCTTTTCCATGTGAGAGCGCTGTGTGGTAGAACTGTGCTGCCATGCAGGATACAAGACTGTGTGTAACTTATGTAATTCTTCTAGCACTGTTCTAGTAAGGGAAAGACATCACTGATCCATATCAGACACATTTACTAGAGATAACACAAGTTGATCATGTGGCTGAGACTAAGGGAGTACATGGTACCGTGTTTTCTTCAGCAGTGATGTATTTTTTTAAATTGTAAAAAAAGAAGCATCAAATCTATACAAGTTTTAAAATGTTAATAAATATTTCTAGCTAGCCAGGTTGTTAGGGAAATGTTTTGGTCAAACTTCAAGTATTAAGCTCTAAGGAAGTGAGATCTTGTACTGGAAAGTAAAAATCTCATGATGAACTTTAATTCAGCACAACTGCAGAAACGAATCCGATGACTAATTTGATCATATAATACAAAGCTACCTAATTACAGTTAGAGCAAGCAGATGTTCTTTATTTGTCATCCTTCGGGCAAAGCAAATGTAATCCTTACCTATACAATCTATACAATGCTTCCTGAAGAACTCTAGGCCCTGTTATATGTGAAGAAGCAACTACATACACAGTGAATGCCTTAGAAGCGTTGTTGTGCACCCTGCCTTACTTCTTATTTGTCTCCAGTTTCTGCAGGTAGCAGGACAAGGCCCTACAGAGTCTGTCGTCGTCTCCTGTGTAGTACAAAACCACTCTCAAAGCCCGGTCTGTTGCAGCATTGCAAAGTTTCCTCACAGAATTTTGCATGCAACTTCCTTCCTCCTTGTTTTGTTTTTCTGTTTTAAGTTTTTAAGACAACCTCCACCCTGCCCTCGCAAATGTTTCTTATGTGGAAATGCTGACAACTAACCACAAGACTGGAATATTTTTTTGCAGCTGGCAGGAAGCATGTGTAGAAACGCAGCTGTCAGGAGAACTGAAAGTGTTTTCCTGTTACAGGAGCCTGTTTTGTCAGAAAACCGCAAAAATAGTCCTTAAGATGCTTGCAGGCAGGTGACGGAGGAGGAGAGGTGTCCCAAAGTCGAGAAGAAGCCCGGTGGCTGTCCCCTCCTGTCACGAACGGGTGGAATTCCGGCCCCGGCGGCCGCTGAGGGCCGTGGCGCTGCGACCGTGGGTGGCGGGGAGTCCCGCGCGGCCCTTCCTTCCCCTGAGGCGCAGACAAGGGCGGCCTGCCCCGGTGTGCGAGGTCAGGAGGGGCTGTCGGCAGGCGGCGGCCTCAAGTACAGCTGAGAGCAGTCTGTGGAGAGCTCATGGAGGCGTTAAACCGCCGGCCACCTCCCCTGTTCTGCAAAAAGCCCCTGAGGGACTGGCTGACCTTGCTCACCTGGAACTGAACGCTTTACTTTTTCTAAGAAACGGATTCATTTTGTGTGTGTGTAATGACAAATAGTTATGTTGAACCGAGAATTTGTCTGTACTTTTTTAAAAAGAGAAGTTTAATTGTCGATAGGATCTCTCCTGTACAGCAGTTTTAAATGGCATGAGGTCGGAGAGGATGGTTGGTTCCCTCAGGCAGGCCTGAGAATGGAGGGAAGTGCTGGTTCAAAGCTGGTGTGCGTTGGGAAGTGAGGAGGGCTTGATACCGAAAATTACAGCTTACAAAACCTCTCTAAGGCTCATTTTGGAGAACTGATTGTGTTTTTCTTGGCTGGTTTGGACTCTGCCGAGCAGCTCTGCTCTCTTTTACTTTGAGTGGAAATCCTATAGTTTGGTGCATCCACGTCCTCAATGTTTTTGGTGTGGGTGGAGATTTTATTTGTTTTGTGGTGTGGTTTTTTTGTTGTTTTGTTTGTAGACTGATGTCCCTCCTCCCTGAAATAGGAGGGAATATGTTTTTCTTTAACAAGTCCCATTCATCTCAACTATGGATGTAGGATTATGAGGAAGAGCTGCATTTCATTTAACTGTCCAATACTTGTGCCTAGCTGTTCCATCTGCTCCAATATCTGTTTACTTTTCAACTTCTATAATTGCTTTGCAGAACATTAATAGAGACACTTCCTATGCAAAAAGACCTTTGAAGCATCATGATAGGATTGGTAACTGATGAAGTTTGGTTAAAATTCAGACTGCAATTGCTAGATTTCCACTGGGGTAAATAATAGAATATAGTTGTTAGAAAATGAGACTTCAGATAAAGTTCATAATGTAAACAATTAAGTTAGGTTGATATAAATAACCTTCCAAAAATTTTACTTGATTGCTCAATCCTACAGAGCCAGGAAGAGCTGGATATGCCAGAATTTTGTTAAAGCATAATCAATGGGCTGTGTGTGCTCATGGGGGCTGGGGATGCCAGTGATGCAGCAGCATTTTCTTGGAATAACGCTTTTAATTTCTGCTGGTTTATGTGAATATAGTTGTGACGAGCATTGAACAGATCTGAAGGTGAATAGCTTCTTTATGGCAGCTTTGTAAAAGGCTTTGAAGGCAGTATTTTTCTACAACACGTGCTGGCATTGTCCCAAAATTAAGAGAATAAGCATCATTAACTCCTGCAGTGCTACTCTGAGACAAAATGTTACTGTCTTATTTTGCCCTTTGGCAGGGAGAACAGCATCCATATTGTCCATATGGCATCCAGTTGTCCATATTGTCAATGTGAAACAGGGAAAAAAGGCAAAATTAGCCCTTGGCATTACCTTTCCTTGAGGTTTTGAATACTGACTTTATCTTTGAATACTAACTAGCTCATTAGTCTCTTGAAGAGTATCCTGGATAGTAGCAAACAAAACTTCAGGCAGAGTTGGCTGTTGTCTTAGGAGTAATATGATGCTGATTAGTTCAGCGTGTATATATAGAGTTCTAAGCATCAGTAAGATATTGTGCAAGCTTGGAGTTCCCTTTTTATTAGGTTTACAGACTTCCTGCCTGGAATTAATCTGGTTCTACATGTAGGAAGAACTGAATACATTCAACAAAAAGTAATGAACAGAAGTCATCCAGTCAAAACAAGTAAGTTAGAAAGTCTGAAAGGGAGATGTGTATCACTTGGTGCTGTGACAATATTCTGCCTCAGGCAAGCACATGGAAGAGAATAAAAGCCAAACTGAGCTCTCATACATGAGGTCAGTTCTTTCACTTGGGAATGGAAATAGTGTGAGATAGCATTTTGTAGTAAGGCTGTGAAGCCTTCACACGGTATCTGTCCTATCATAGGCTTCCAGGGAAATTTGGGTGTTTCAGCAGAATTATAAAAGTTATTCCCAGTTTCTAATCCTGAGAGGTTCTCCATTCTGGAAGAGCATCTGCTACAGTAGATGTCTGCAGAAGGTTTGCTAGAAACCACCATATACTGACAGTTATGTCTGGTGATGAATTCAATTTAGCACTTCTGTTTTGTCTGCAAAAAGGTTTTACTGATATGGCTAGATTATCAGGGAGTACTGTATTTTTACACTCCTACTCAAAATGGCTGTGGTGGCAAGTCTGCTGTTTATTTTAACTCCTTGGTATTTGGCCGTGAGAAGGTTGTTTTTCTAGAGGGCAAGTAAGAATAGAGGGGGAAAGGATCTTTTCTGTATGCATATTTAAGTTATCTTTAAATTTCTTGCAGGGATCGTCAGGTTCTGAGTGAGAATTTTCATGTAGTGAATGGTTTTTAACGAACTGCAGATTGCAAGGAGCATGTCAGCAGGTGAAAGAAACTTTTAGGTACCCAATTTGATTGCATTAACTGCTCTCAAATCACCCAAAGATGAATCATTTTAAAATGCTACTTCTTCCCTCTGCCGCCTCTGCCCTCTCTCCCCCTCTCACCCCCCCAGAAAAGGAAAAAGAAACATTTTGATGAGACACCAAGGACTGAAGTTTCTGATGCGTTTCTCCTGAGATAAATTCTGACATGACTGTCTGAAAAGTCTTCCAGAGAAATGTGTTTAGGGATTGCTATGAGAAACTATGGGTTGGAAAACTACAGAATACGCTCTTAATCGGCCTTCTTTACAAACTCATAGATTAATTACTAACTTAATGAATTAATTAGATTAATTAATAACTTAATTTTTTTTTTAACTTAACAAACAGAATGAAAAAAGTGCCAAACAAACAAACAAACAAGTCCCGTGTAAGGAGTGTTTCTGCTTTCCAGCCCTTTTCAGACTTCTGTCTGTGTACTCTGAGGAGTGTCTGCCCCTCTGTGCATCCCACCCAGCAGTTAGCAGCAGCAGCAATGGCTGTGTGTGGACACTGCTGCAGCTCAGGGAGTGGATACATCCTCCCTCTTGGTTTGTGTGAAGTCTGCTGAAAGATTTTTCTGTCACCTTAGATCAGCTTGTTGGGTGACTGCTGAGTTTTTCTTATGAAACTGATGTGGAATAATGTTGGGAGAATCATCAAGCAATATGAAAACAGTGGCAATGTAGAGGGAAGGAAAAGTATTTCCCGAATTAATTCCCTCTCCAGCCAGAAGGCCCCAGCCTTTTCTCTGGCAGTGTCTGTTCTCCGCCATCAGTGTTATTGCAGACCTCAAGGCTGTTTTTCTGCTGCATCCAGAAATGCTGGATGTTAAGCAAAACAAGTGCAAATTCTGGTATGTTACCAGATAAGTGCACTGTGTGATGGCGACACAGGCTGGGATGGCTGTTTCTAATCTGTTACCCCAGCAGAAGGCAGCAGTTAAAAACATCCTCAAGATGTAGAATCGGTCACTTATGCACACTACTGGAACAGAGGCAGTTTGAGAGGTGGTATCAGAGACCACCATCCTAATGTAAACCCAACAAATGCATTTCACAACTCTGAAAGAAATAATTTTTCTCCTTTAGTCTGCATAAATTTCTAAGGTACGTGGAAGTGTGTGCTATGTGAAATACAAGTCAAGACTTCAGATTCAAAAAGTGTTGCACTGTATTGGTAAGGAAGTGTAAAGCTAAATAGTAATAATTAGCTCCTGTTGTTCAAAAGGAAAAGTTAACTGTGAAAGCCTCAGTGATCGTCTCCATTATCAGCTTCCTGGTTCCTTCAGTTACTTTTTGGGATCTGATTGATATTGCCATTTGGAGGAGGTGTTGGATGTCAGTAATCATCGGTTTAACTGTGAAAGAAAGTGAGGGGAACCGTGATGTGCTTTGCTCTAGTGGTCAACTCCCAGTAGATGGTGCCATTGTGAAATGCAATTTATTCTGAGAAGCATGAACTTTCAGCAGTCTAGAGTTTCTGTGAATTACAGAACTTCTCGACTTCTGAGGAATAAAATGTTCATTTCTTGAATGTTCCTTGTAAATAGTCAAAACTGGGGAGAAATTATTTTTTTTAAATTCTTCTGTGGGGAGATATAAAGAAATGCTTTTTAAGATAGCATTTAAAGACAAATGATGCAAACGTCCCACATTCAAGAGGAGACAATATACCCCCAAAATACATGTAGAGCAAACTCAGTTCATTCCCAATTCACCAAGGTTTTGTCTAGACATGTAAAAACAGCAGTGTTTGTTATAATTCTGTTATCTATGAGTATACTGAAATGGGAAGTGATAATTAAGCAAAATAGTTCACAGTTGTAAGGAAACAAAATGATTAAACAATTATATGTGTTGGGGACTGGGGGAATTAGAAATCAGAGCTGCTTTTCTGTTCTTGAAAGCTTGTGTTGACTTCAGTTTAGATGGGCACAGATCTCTACACTTTTCTGAATTTTTAAATAAAACTTAGAAAATCCCTATAATTTGTAGATACACCTCTATAGCAATTAACTCTTCTTAAAATCAGTGAATTTATACAAGAAACTGTGGGGAAGCCTCTATTATCAGGGACAAGATTTGATTACGCCAGAACATTGTGTTAACAGAAATGCTTTGTCAATAAATCAGTGAGGTGGAACTTGAAGGCAACACATGCAGAGACTTCATGTTTTCTGAAGAAACTGAAACTCCCATCAGAAACTGGGCATTTGGGACCAGGAGACAAAGATTAGAGGCTCCAAAAATTTGCTGGCATTGGTGTATGCTCTGTGAGGAAGTAAGATGTCAGTCCTAAAGACTGGCACTGCAATGTGTTCTTTACTGTCATGCCAGCCAGCTGGAGAGCAAATGAAAACAAACATGAAATGTGCTGTGAACTTCGAGCTTCCTTTCCTGCTGTAAGTGACTGGCTGAAAACATTGTATTTGCAGAGGGAAAAATATGAAAGTCTTATTCAGCATTTTGCCCTTAGTTAGGAAAAGAGGCTTTGCCTCTGCTTCCAGGCAAATCTCTGTTCAAATGTTGGCGTTGATGTTTTTTAGGAAATGTTACACGTAAGCAAGTAGCAGGGGACCCAGCCAGCAGAAGCAGGGATCGTGAATTCCCAGATGAACACAGCTGTAAAGTCTAAGGGTCCAATTCATTGGGCAGTAGATGAAATGTAATGGTTCCCGTTGGTTTCAAAGGGCATTGCATCAGATTATAATGACTGTTCTGTCTGCCTCGGAAGGTGTGTTGCATTTTTGTGGTCAATCTTACCTTTTCCACAACTAGAATAGGGACTGAATAGAGTTCTTTATATGGTGTATATTAGAATAACTTTGTCTGACCTTATGTATTTCAGAAAAACCTGTCTTGAGACATTACAATGAGATGACTGTTAGGAAAATACGCGGCTGTATGACTGGCACAGGTACTTTTTAAGTTTCAATTCTCTAAGTCAATCTGATTCCCAGTTTAACAATGGAAGATGGTCTCAAGCAATTCTTTTGCATTTGAAATGCTTTTCTCCCAAGTTTCATTATATTTTGGCTTAAATTCCTAGCCTGGTTCTGAACTGAACTCTATTGGCTCACTCTGAGGATGTTATCTCACACTCACTTTCTCCTGCCTTCTCTGTAGCTAAAGCAGAGGCCTTTCCCTCCCCCCGTGGGAAAGACTGGTGTGGTTTTGCAGAGCTTTGTATGTCCCGCTGAATTCTTTTATGGGGAAAGAGGGAAGGGGGAAATCTCCTTCCTTCCTATTTTTTGTTATCAGCAGCAGAGGTTGATCTACCTTTGTTCTCCACCTGCCATGTGTCCTTCTCCTCTTTTCCTTTACCTGGCTCTGGAGACCGTTGCTGGCCACCAGCCATCGGGCCTTTGTTGCTGGTGTGTTTCAAGCAGACTGGGT
>NW_010169606.1:18174-19605 GCF_000695765.1 Mesitornis unicolor
AACAAATACCATTGCTAGTTATCCAGCTTAATTCTTAGTCATTAATTGCTGTGACTGTTGTGCCATTCTCCCTGCAAAACAACTAGGTAGATTCTAGATATTGCCAATACATTGTTAAACAGATGAGTGTTTCCCTCCTGTTTCCTTTTGCAAAATGCCACGCTTATATGTGTAAAACAAGCATTAAAGTACACTTTAAACTATTGTTTTTGGGGAAAAATAATAGTTTTCATTGACCCTAGAAGAAAAAAAAAAAGGAGGGGTTTCATATAAACAGCAAAGTTTGAGAACTGTGTGTCTGTCTCATTTATAGACTTCTGAGAGTGTATTTAGTATTGTTTTAAGCAGTGTTTTAACAAGCCTGGAAAATGTTGCTAGAGGTAAAGAAAAGCATTGACTCTGTCTAGAAATGAAAGAAACTAAGGGATTAAGAGTTGAGCACTCAATTTTCAATAATTAAATCACTACTTAGGGAGTTCTAGGAAACAACTTAAAAAACACTTTTTGAAAGGGATCATTTCAGCTCCCTTTATCAAGCTCATAGACTTGAGTCAGTGTTAGGGCTGAAGTGGAATGACTTAATGACTTAAGTCTGGCTTAAAAGTGAAATGATAAAACAAAGAGAGAGAGCAATATCCTGAACAACTGAAATTCCTAGAAGTTACAGAGTAAATTTGCTGTGGAAAAAAATGAAATTGGTGCTTAAATCTGCCACTTCTGCAATATAGGATTATTTAAGATTAAAAGCACATTCATACAAAAAATGATAGTATCACCTTAAGTAAAGTAGAAGAGGAGAGATAGGGACGGGACAGTATCTCTGTAGTCCTCTTGCTTTCCTTGTTCTGGCCATCTCTTCCAACCCCTCCCCATTTGAGTATCAAGAAACTGGTCATGGTAATGAGATTTTGGATAATGATTACACCTTAGTTTTCTTCACAACCAGTCTTCAGAAAAATTCCACCTAAAGCAAAGCTGATGGCTCCTGAGTTGTGTTTAGGCTTTAGGCTTTTTATCTTCTTTAGGCTTTTTCCCATAATCAGAAGAAAACCCCACTCAATTTTGTTAAAGGAATTTGAATAATTCATGTGTTCTGAATTTTATGTCAGTTCCTTGGTGTGTTGCAGGCAGATCTTTATGCCAGTGGAAATTGAGGGCGAAATGCTGAACTAGAATGTTTTGCAACTTCTCCTCCTCCTCTGATCACATTTACTCAATTTCTGCTTTCAGTGTTCTGGGTGCAGAATTAATCAGCCCTGATTTCAGCTTGGCTGTCATTGTCAGGCTACTTACACCTCTGCAAGAAATTAAACAATGCAGAAAAGATCAGCAAATCTCTCAGGGATGCCTGAATTCAAGCTACTGGCAGATTTAACTCTTGCTCCAGAGTATTCGCTCTTCCAGATTGTGCCAGTGCTGCTCCAGATTCCT
>NW_010169606.1:19636-50753 GCF_000695765.1 Mesitornis unicolor
TGAAACTCCAACTGGTTCTTTTCTTGTGGGGTTTAAGTTTTATGATTGTGTATGTTTTGTGCTGTCCTAACTACATAAAATCTTCTGCAGTTCCATGTTTTTGCTATGCGATGGTCGTGTGAGATCTGCTTGTCAGTATTCTAGTCTAACACAACAGTAGTTACAGTTTCTGAGATAATTTGAATTTATTGTGCACCCTATAGTGAAGCTGTTCTTTGTCACAGCAAAGGTGAGAGACCTAGACATGGAGTTAAAGGGGAAAATGAATAATTAGGTACTTGTATTCTCTGAAAGAATTCTCTGTGTCAGGATGAAGGGAAGTATTTGCTCAAGGATATGCTGAGGTGAAATAGCAAAGGTAATTTGTGTTCATAAATGGTTAATCATGGCTTAAAAATACCCGTATTGACAGGAACTGCAGGATAAATGTCATTGGAACTTCTTGTTTTTTTCATACACCTTAAGAAATTAAACAAAGCAAATGCATTTGGTGGCGCCCTCAGGAAAAGTCCAGTCACTTCCTGAACAGTAATCTGCCTGCGAGCAGCAGATAGATTCTCATTGTTTGCCATTTCCAGTTTCCAGTAATGGGAACGATTACTTGATCCAGCCAGTTTCTGTTGAAGATCTGTGAAAACTTACAAATTTTCATGGCAAAATTGTATCTGTTTCCATAAAACAACAGGAACAAAACCCAACCTGTTTTTGGTACCTGGAGCCATCACCTCTGATGATGAATATTGCTTTATTTTGGAATTAAGTGTCTGTTCTTCAGGAACGAGATGTATCTTGCTCTTCTGGTGATTTTCTTGCAGTGTAAGTTTGATAACTAAATATCTGAGTGGATACATGTGTTTCTGGTTCATCTGGGGCTTGTTGGGGCTTTATACTGTTTCCCATTACTGTCTCTCAATCTGCAGGCTTTGAAAATAACATTTTTTTTCTTTTTTTTTCCAGGTTCAGGACTTTACACTCAGGAGAGAGGTAGGTAATGGTTTTCTCACATACAGATCTAAAAGAAATAATTTAACTAGTTCCTCAGTTGTTAGTGTTCATCCATAACAGAGATTATCGGGATTTGCTGTATTATAGCTCAGTTCAAAACTTGGCTGTGTTAAAAAAGTTATTACTTGGTGATGATTCACCATATAGTGTTTAAATGAGAGCCGTGCTGCTCATAGTTAAAAATTGTTTTGGTGATATCTTTCCTAGAGTAATTTGCTTTACTGAGGTGTACAAGAGAAGAAATAGGAGCATACGTTTAATTACCAGCGTTTTATTTTGGTCTTAAAAAATTCCCTCTCATGCCCAAAAGCGAGGACATAGGATAATATTATAGAATATAAGTTGAGGGCAGTCTCTCTTGCTCTTCTTCTTGCAAAAGAAAAGATTGTGTCTGAGCAGAGGACAGAACTTACCTTCTGAAAGGAATGCATTTACTTTTTACGTTATGATCTTGGTGACTTCCAGCACGTACACTCCACATACTTCCTTTTTACCATCACTAGGGAGAAACATTTGCTTCTCGTCATGTAGTCTACTCACATGCAAAAAAAAAGGCAATTTTTGTATTGGTTTTATGCCCCAAACTCTCTCTATCAAGGACAATTTGTATAAATAGCTGGTAAATGCGTATGGTAAGAGACTTCTTTCGATGTAGGAAAGTTTTCCTGTTCTAGTAGCAAATTTCTAATGTAAGTCCTGACCAAAATGGGCATATCCAAAAGCTGTAAGCTCTAAAGGAAGGGAAAGTGAATGAACTCATAAATCTCTCTCTATACTTGTTAATCTAGCTGTGTGAATTAAAAATATTAATTATACCATGATTCCAATAATTATAGAATTTTAAACTACAAATTATTTATCATCGCTGTGGTTATAAACAGCAAAGCACTATATATAACAATTATATTATAAGCTTAATTTCTTAAAGTGCTTGTAAATTTTTAATTTTTAAAAAATAGGAATATTGTATTCAGTGTATTTTTTTTAGGGACTTACATATCTAAATTTTAAATTAATTGAAAGCATTGCTTCTGCATATGCTTCTGCACATGATTATGTATTCAAATTGATTGCTAAGAAATCTTCACGGTATGATTGCTGGACTGCCAACAATGTAAAGTAAGGCATGTTCATGTTTGCTTGCAGAACTTGAACCCAAATATCTTCTGTTATGCTCCTGTTATCCTAAACTAGAGATTTAAGATTATCCCAACCTTGTGATTACATGATTAAAGTGGAATTTGCTGAATGACATAACCCTGACCTTACTTTCAGATAAAATTACTGGGATAACTTCAGGGATTTCTGCTAATTGGGTATTAATTGACTTGGGTTTTAATACAACTCTAAGCAGGGTTTTACTGTCATTTTTCAGTTTATTCAGACAAGTATAAATGCAGATTCTTGTTCACCTCTCAGATCTCCTGCCAATTAGAGTTGAAGACAACAAACCATGAGAAATAAGGAAAACCAAGAAGTATTCCAGTGTCCTCTGTGCCTTCTAGGGAATTTAGTAGATTTGGCCAAATCCGTGGTTCTCTCAATCCCTCAAGGCAAAGACTGCAGCTGGACAGTGTGTGCTGTGATGATCAGTATTTTCCTCTGGTTTATCTGTGCAGTGGCAGGTAAAGCTGCTACCACTGTCAACGTCTGTGAGATCTGACCACAAAAATTACAACACTAGGGTACAATGAATTAGTCTTTGTGTTTAACATGTAGCAGCTTGAGATAACAGAATTATGTTGGACTAATTGAAATTAAATATAACTTTTTTTTTTCCCCATCAAGTTTTTACTTTCAACTCTGTTGAAATCAAGGTTCAGCCGTCTGTCAAAGTGAAGAATGGAGCTCCTCTGTCAATTGTCTGCCATGCTGATATTAGCAAAAGTACCGATTTCCAGCTGAAGCATAATTTTACAGTTTTTAAGGATGGCAATATTGTATTCATGACTGTATCAGACAAAGGAGATGCACGATATGAAATACCTATGTCTAGATCTTCAGATACAGGAGACTATGAATGTACTGTGGAAGCAGATGGAAAGACAAAATCTAGTAACTCCTTGCATGTTTGGGTGACAGGTGAGTATTGCTTCAAACACCGCTGTTTTCTAAGATAGGTACTAAAAGAGAACAACCTGCCAGGGGAAGTAATAGTAGTGCTAAATAGGATATCTTGCAAAGTGTTCTTTTATTCATAGACATCTCAGTACTTTACAAGAGTTTACTGTTGAATCGTCATGTTAAGACACGGAAATGAAATTGCTGTCCCAAGGCTACGTGGCAGATCAGCAATAGGAACACAGTCTGTCTCTCCTGTGTCACCATCCCCTCTGTCCTGAGCCTCTGTTCCACAGACTAGAGGAAGTAGTATTTGTGAAAGCTTGTGCCTACAGACCATAAACATGATGGGGAGCAGGAAGATTACTGGAAAAGCTGGAAATAGCGCACAGAGATTCTCACCTTGTGACAGCCATTGGCAAAGCTAGGAACAACTGTGGGCTACTTTTGTAGACAATGTTATATCAGTCTTGTTCTTTCATCTCTTATGAGAACAAGGATCACCTGCATCTATTCTCTTTCTTGATTGAAAATGACATTATTCCCCTTGGAAAAGCAATTTGGAAACAATTTGTTCAGCATTAAATAGTTACAGGGTTGTGGAGGGCCTGTATTTTTTCTTCAGAGGGCTGTACCTCTAGGTACAGAAGTTGGGATGACATTTAGTTTCTTCGCTTGCTCCTTTCTGAGTAGCAATAGGGAACACTGAGGAGGAAGTGGTCTTACCTTCGAAACAGCGGTTTCATACTTCACACATCACATCAAGATTGTGTTACCCTCACGGGATATTTTGTTCTTCAGAAGGTGCCTTGGCATGCACCCACATCAAAGGAACTGTCTTCAAAAGCTCAGTTCTTGCAAATTATTTGCATGTGTAAATTAGCATAAATCACTATCATAGTCACTAGAGACAGCGTTTATTTTAGGATTATTCAATGTTCTATTTGATTTCTTGTTTTCTGTTCTAAGGAATGACCAAGCCAATCCTGACTGCTGAGAAAAAAGAGGTTTTAGAGGGTGAAGTTGTGAAATTACGCTGTGAGCTGCCAGAAGAAGTACCTCCTTTATATTTCTTTTTCCGAAAAATGAAGATGAATTCAATACCTAAAGAAAAACATGTATTTGAACCGTACAGAAATTTTTCCGTAGTGGAATTTTCAGTGGAAGAGGGAGATAATATTTTACAATTTGATTGCTTTGGTAGGAGAAATGTAAAACTTGAATTTGAGAGCACAGAACACAGCAACAAAACCCTTGTTACAGTCAGGGGTAAGTTGCTTAGCTTTTCTTTTTACACTTCTTTGCTTGCTATAATTAAAAAGTTGGGTCGTGAGTTTATATATATATATATATTCTCTTGCAGAACCATTTATAAAGCCTACTCTGAGTGCCAAGCCATCAACTAATATTACAGAAGGAGACAGAATACAGTTTGAATGCTCTACTGTGGTAGCACGAATGCGTGACATTGAAATCATACTCCAGAAAAACAAAACAATACTGAACAGTGTACGAGATGAGAAACATCTGAAATACTCTGCAGTAGCCACTCTAGAGGACAGTGGTGAATACCTGTGTAAGGTGGAGCAAGGGAGAGCGTCTAAAACCACCAAACTGAATGTTGTTGTGTCAGGTAACACCTCTGTTCATCTTAGATTTTACTCAATTGATTAATATTTAAATTTAAGTTGCATAGAATTCAAGATCTAAGTGTAACCTCCAGATCCAAGTGTAAATTTTCCCTAAGTTAAAGGCTATTTAGATTTACATTTTAGTTTCTCATTTTTGCTAGTGTTTTCCAACTGAAAGAATACTTTCAAATAACACATATGAGAAGTGGTTTCAAGAGACTGCTGAGTTTCTGTTTTTCCTGAAAATATTATTATATGAAAATAAAATAATTGAGTTTTTTCCCTCATTGTGAACTTTTGGTATGTTCTTCATTCTGTATGCTTTGAGATAGGTATTCCTAGTCTTTTAGGCTCAGTTTGAGTGAATTCATTCTCTTTTTATCTTGCAGAGTTATTCCCTAAGCCAATATTGACTGCTTCTATGAGTAAGCTGGATGAAAATAAAGAATTAACTTTGACTTGCAGCATTAGTGGTTTTCGGAAAGCTAACTTCTCTATATTACGGAAAAATTCAAATGGAGACGTCTGGTTGAAAAATTCTAGAAACCTAACCATGAGAGTTAATGTGAATGACACTGGATCCTTTATCTGCAAAGCTGAAGTAAAAGGAATAGTCAAGGAGAGCAATCCTGTAAGGATAACTGTTTATGGTGAGTGGATACAGAGGTTTAGAATGCAATGAGGAGGGGAAAAATCAAAACCATAAGTTTATAAATAAGCACATCTGTTTACAGAATCTGTCTCTAGTCAATTAACTAACAGAGTGTCCATTAGTTGCAGTATTAATTTCTGTGAGATGCACATGCAATCTTTCACTGTAGAGGATTTGGCATATCATAATCTAATCAAGCCAGACTTTTCCAAGGCTGGCCATAGGAGAAAGGAGTAAACATGTCTTCCTTGATTCTGCTAGGTGCCAAATAAGCTCTCATTCATTACCATTTGCGGGAGCTGGGAGTGTTCTGCAAACCTTTCACTCATCAGTTTGATCTGAACCTCTCTCAGTATCTGCCTTGAATCCCTCCCCCTGGCCCTCCAGGCAGAGAGCCATGAGAGCCAGAGGTCATCTGGAGATCTCTGCTCCAGAAAAGCCAAGGTTTTTTTGCTATCAGTACCTGCCCCCCCCTCACCAGCACGCTAATTATAAACACTGTATTTTCCTTCCCTCTCATGGAACAAGCACAGTTAGTTCTCATGTCTGTAACAGGGGATTAACTGGGTTGTGACTCACTGTGCTGCAGAAGCAGAGGTCCCTGATTAGGTGCTGCAGGATCCATCTCAGGTAATACATGCAATGGTAGTGGCATATACGTTTGCACTACAGACTTACTTCTTTGGTCAGAGCTGGTTCTGGAGTTTGGATGATTCACAGCTGTGTCACTGATCCTTCTTTTCTGTTTTCTTTACATTCTCCTTGTATGCTATTTTATTCTAAGTCACATATCTTTTAGTATCTATGTTTTTGTTTTGTTCAAGCCACCTCCTGCTTCCACTCTATCGATGAAGGATATACACTGTGCGTGCAGACGAGCTAAACATCGTGTATTCATATATTTTCTATAAAATAACAGTGTATCTTTTGACCTTATGCAGTATAATTTACAACATTTTTTTTGCTTTGATTCCCTTTTTAGCTCCAGTCTCCAAGCCAACTCTTTCTGTTGTCAATGGTTTGCCAGAGGTGGTGTTAGGGAAGACTCTACGGTTAATCTGTCGTTCAATGACGGGAACACCGCCAATAACGTTCACATTCTACAAAGGAAACGAAGTTAGGAGAATAGTAACTAATGAGACATATGCCACATTCTTGGATGAAAATATTAGACAAAATGACAAAAGGGGATACAAATGTGATGCTAGAAATAATCATTCCAGTGGTGTGAAAACTAGCAGTATTCTAAACATCACAGTAATAGGTAAGCCTGTTTAATTCTTCTTCTTGTCTAATACCATCTTTTTATTTTTGAAACTGCAGCAGCAAATGATGGATGAAGCAAAATGGATATGAAATGTTTATAAATTTTGTTTACTTGAATTAACAATACTTGGTGATCTGTATCACAGATTATTTGTCACTGAAGTAAAAATCCTGATAGTGATCGGAAACAAATTAACTATTATTGAGTTTATTTTAATGTTAAAAACACATCTGACTTGAAATCTTCTAGAAGCTGTTTTAGTAAACTTAATGATTAAAAATTTCAAGACCAGATTCTTTTTCTTCATGTTTGATTTTCATAAGACTGGATTAAATGTAAACGTAATGATTTTGGAGTTAGCCTATGATTTTACTCACTACAGTAGTTGGGCTAGCTGGATTCCCGGTAAATGATATACAGTCACACTTTTAGCAATCCCTCTAAATACCTCTGTTGTTAGTTGCAGTTTTCAGAGGCACTGAGCATATGTTCAACACCAGAAGCTGCAGTTGCTATGTAGTTCTGAAAGTCAGTCTATTATTATGCCCTATTAGCAACTAGGAATTACTGTATACTGGATACTCTATACGAGCAAAATCTCTGATCTACAAATATGTGTGAAGTAGAAAGGAAAAATTCCTCTGCCTGTGAGGGAAGCTGGTAGTTGAAGCTTTAAAAAGAAGATGAATTGGAAGTCCACAGAAGAAAACACGATGTCTGATGTACGCTGGAAACCTTAACAGTACTCCAAGAAGGGGAATGCAAGTGAAAAAGCTGTGATTTTGTTATTGTGTTTTTGCCAAGTGTGCTATTGGCAGATATGAAGAGAGACAGAAGCAAATAATAATTCTGTAGAAAGCTACATAAGACGGGTGTCAGGACTGATAACTCTTAAAACATGTGCATATGTTTTCCCTGTCATTATGTGTATAAGGGGCGTCTTGTCTTGGTAGGATTTTTTTAAGCAGTATACCATGTTTCTGTGGATTTGTTTGGTGCACTAGGAGCAGGTGGTAGTGAGGTTTCATGTGACAGTTCTTGATTTAGATCCCAGTGGTTCAAAGGTTTGGCCCAAGAAAATTCTGTCACTGATTTAGATACGTTCTGTCCCCATCGCAAGGAGTTTCCTGCATGCCCAAAAAACTTACTTGTTAACAATAGGTTTAGCTATAGAGCTTGAGGATGTTTCTTGGATATCCTGTACCCAAGATACGGATTGGACCTTGGATTTAATTTTAAAATCTGAAATAACCAATTGTAGAGAACAGAGGATCTGTTTGAGGAGACATACTGCAGCCTTCTATACTAGATGAAGATCCCTAACAAACAGATAGAGTCTTGTTTGGGTTTGCCTTTAATAGCGAATGAGGTAAGCAGAAATAATAGTCTCCTACCCAAGTGGAAATAAATCATTGATGTGGTGCTGTTCCTGGAGGACTTGAGAATATTCTTGATCTATGGAAGGAACCAACTAATTGTAGGTATTTTATTAAGGGAAATAATAATTTGCCTGTAACACCTTCAAAATGTGTGTCAGTAGTGTCACCTTGGTTCAAAGTTGGTCAGTTTGGTCAGTCTGATGTTTTTAAAAAAATTGACTATTTTGATTCAAGATATATTGACACGAATTGCAAGTTCTGATTAGAAAGTCACGTTCTGGAACCTGGTGAACCAACCTTCTGCAGTCCACCACTGCACAGGTGACTGCTTCAAATTCTCTGTATTCCATCCTTTCTGTCTGTACCAGATCTGAAAGAAGATTTATGTTTTACAGAGCAATCCTCTCTATCATGAGATCAGTCGCAGTAACCCACGTCTTTTATCTAAATTAGCTTCCTATCAATTACAAATACACCTTTCATGACTCGCATCTTTTGGTATCAGATTTGTTTCCTCCTCCTGCTTCTGTACCAGAGTTCTGCCCCAAAAACGTTTAGAATATTTCCAGAGAAATTTTGTTTAGGGATTTTAGCAAAACAGATGCTTTATATCCAGAACATTTTGTGAAGCTATTAACATTCTACATCTCACGTCACAGAATATACGTACACTTTTTGCCCATGTAATTATAATAAGTGCTGATGCTCATCTGCTCCTAGCTCTGTATATGCTAATATACTTAATTTGTAAAACAGCAAACTTAAAAGCTGTGTTTTGTCTATGCGTATTCTTGCAGCTTGTTCAAATATAAACTAAATTCTCTATATTCTGTAACCATTAGAATTTGGGACGTGCTTATGCCTTTGAAGAACTTGATTCGTTATCTGTTGATATTCGCTATTGTATATTAAATGTTACAAGAAAGATAATACAGCTGGCATGTAATAGCATAACTCTACATAACTGGGAAAGCATAGCTACATAAATTGAGCTATAATTATTTACAAGATCAAACTGCTGAGTGTATTATTTCTGAAAGCTAAATGATTTGTAGGCTGGGGCCTGAGAGCATCCAAAGGCATCTGAGACAAGAGACTGAGTGAATTCTGTGGAATGGATATAGTTTCCTTCTGTGTCTGCTTTGTTTCTTTATAGTGCCCTCTCTATTTCTGGGAGTAGAAAAGTATTTACTAGAGGATACAGTCTGGCAAAGACTGTTCAGAAAGATTAATGCTATGCATTCAGTTGCTGTTTAACTAAGGAAAGTGGCATTAAAGCAAATATTTCTACAATACAATATTTTATTCTTAAAGTTATTTATAATAGTGCTAATATTTGTTTTCTTTGTGCCTTCCTCTATAGTACCAGTCAAGAATGCCAGCTTGGGCAGTATTCCGTATGGAGAAGTGGAAGATGGCAGTGAGACTGCTTTTCTCTGCTCTGTGAACGAAGGATCTTGGCCAATCCACTTCAGGATTTTTAGAAAAACTGATCACGAAGTTCTTTTATTTGAAAACAGTGAATATGCAGACAGAGTCACGTGGCGCAAGGAAGCAATGAGCAGGCAGGACACGGGGACGTACTACTGCATGGCCTCTAATCGAGCTAACGTGCACGTGAGAAGCCATCCAATAACCATCAGTGGTAAGCTCACTTTTATGATAAGCTGCATGTTATGTCCTCATGACCGGTGAGGCCACGTTATCTGGGATGTTACTATGTATAACTCCCTTACTTGTTTTTGTTCCACCGGTGTCAGAAGTTAAACAGAGAGATCCATTTATCAATAGAGATTGTCTAATGTACATAGAAAAGTTTAAGGGATGCTCAAATGCCAAAGGAGCCAGATGCAAGCTAAAACTCACTGTTGTACTGAGTTTTTAGTCACAAGGGAGAGGCTCACTGAGGAACTTTCCATGCAAGTCTCCTTAAAGCTCTTCCTGTGTGTAAGAAGGCAAGTTTGTAGTAAAATGAAAGGTCAGGAACTGCAGAAGTTGATAGTGATGACATATCCCTGTACATGTCTCTTAAACATGTCTGTTTTATTTCCAGTTATATTAGCGGGTTGGCAGAAAGGAATCATTGCTGGATTAGTCCTAATAACTGTCGCAGGAGCAGTAACTTTCGCTTTATGGTGGTTCTTCTGTAAGAAGAAAAAGGGTAATGAATGATTCCCTTCTATTGCTTTGGTAACAAATGTATTACAATTAAAAACTTGCATTTGTTTCAGAAGCAAAGGCTTGTGTCGGGTAAGGCTTCTGTACGTGTCTAAGTACAGATTTTTAAAAAGCAAAAATCTATTTTAAAATGTCACGTGGCCCAAATTAAGCTGGAAGTGTGCTGAAGCTTTCCAAGTACATAGGACAGAATGGGAGCATGAAACCAATGGTGCTGGGAAGGCACCAGTGAAGCGAAGGTTATTGGAGATCAGCCAGAATTGCACTGTTCTGATGCAGTCCTAGGTCTGGAAATCAGTCCCATGCAATGCAGAGCCAGACAGGGCCTGAGGAGTTTTTTGATCCCTTATAGAGCTATGACAATTTGATTTGGGGTCCCAGCTCAGGTGTAATTGAGGTACTTCTCTTGTCCTCATGAAACAAATTTAAGATTACTGGGTTGTGGGATTGTTTTCTTTTCTCCCCACACTGTAATACAACTTCACTTGGGGATTTGTCTTTTGTCATTAAGGTATCAGATCTTGTTCTTTCAGAAAATAAGTAAATGTGGTTTAAATTAAAATCCTGTGATACGCAGTACATTGCAAAATATGTGGGAAAATTCAGAGTATTTGGATGTCCCAGACTGGTTAAATTTTCCAGGCTAAAGTTGGAGGTTTGGGATCTTAGGTTCTCTGTGAAAGAGGCATTTAAGGGGTCTGGGTGATAAACAGGATGTAAGACACTAGGTAATTAATTTTGTGGTAGCCAAGAGAAATTATTCTGATTTGAATAAATAATCAGTATATTTTTGTTTTGATTATTTCTTTAACGTTATTTTACTTGTGCAATCTATTAATAGACACTTCTATTTTTCTCTGTCAAGCTAAAGGTCCATCCATGGAGATGTCTGGGTAAGACGGCTTGCTTTGTGGTAGTGGTGAAGTATTTCTGTTTAAAGGGCTGGAGGCTTTCCACCAAAATATATGACTGTCATTTATTATGGCACACACCTGCAGACAATAGATGGTTGTCAACCATTCTATGATCCTGTGTACCACCTGCTAACACAACAACAGGATGAGGAAATACTCTAAATATAGTAAAAAAAGGCCAGCTAAGAGAAATGGAAGAATGTCAGGCCTGTATTTGAAAGCATTTAGATATGCAATTAAAAATACGGATGTCTTAAAGAAGAGTAATGGAAGAGAGACCTTTTTTTTACTTTAAAGTTTGCTTTTGCTTCTTTTGCTTCTCTTAAAGACAAAGGCAAAATTTACATTAGCTTAAATAGTTAAAGATATGTGGTAGTCGGCATAGAAGATGACTGATCTTTGCATATCATCATGTCTTTATTAACTGTGGTTTTGGTTAATTACATCAACTTTTATTGGTTTGCTTTTCAGTTCTGCCTTGGCTGCAAACTTGACAAGTGAAAAACTGACAAGACAGCACAATGATGGAGACTATTATTCAGGTAGGATATTTTGCTCTAAGACTATAAGTGAGTTTGCTTAATTAAACATTTATTTAAAGTTTTGGACTTACATGGTTGTTGTTTGGATAGGGCCCAGTGTTTTGGGAATACAGAGGAATACCAATAACCTTCTCCCAAGTATCTTCTATGATTTTGTCTTAGTACATTTTTTTATGAGCACTATTGTACAAAGATTGGTTTATAAATCTTCTCGGACACTTCTACCTGGCAATCAGTTAACAGTATTACAGGTGGAGAAATCATGGTAAAAGAAAATTACTTTCTGTTCTTGACAGTTTTGGCACAGCTGCAAGAAAATTATATCAAAGAGGCAATTTGAGTTGCGCCACGTGGTCCTGTGATGTGGCCACAGTACACCAATGTTAACTTGCCATGGCTGGCACCTTGCATTCCAGGATCTCGATGCAGTTTACAAAGACAGTTGGACATGCTGTTTACAGCACCTGATATAACCAAAGTTAATCCTTGGGTGTTTTAGCTGATCATGTAAAAAGCCACACATGTGTTATACAAATGTCTTAAGTGTGAATCCAAAACGAGATTTCTCATATGTAAACAGAAGGACAATAGAATTTGCATTTATTTGATTCGCTATAATAAATACTTTGTCAGCTCAGCTTTTGCTTTAACGTTTTAGGATCAAGTTACATTGAAGATGGTGAAAATCACATGAAATCAACAGATGAGAGTAAAGGTAATTTCATATTTAATCAATATAGATTTTTAAAGTATTTTATGATTGAAAGCTGTGATGTTTTCTAATGGTAGCAATCAGGATTAGATAGGTCCAGTCATTTCCTTTTTCTCTTTGTTAGCAGGGAAGGCTCTGTCCTTTGCTGAGTTTAGTTCTTTTTCGTTACGTGCAAAATGACAATGATATGACCCATTTACCAGCTGCATTATGAAGTGTAATTAGTTGTGCTGGATTCCAGGACATCTAATGAAGGATATTATAAAAATACAAATTAGACTCAAAATTTTAAGTTCTATGCAACAAATATTCTGAACTTTAACAAAAATTAAATCATTTCCACTGCTTCTTTTACTTCTCTGTGCTTTCTTCATTTCTGCAGATTCTGAAATATTTAAGCATTAGACCTAAAAATAATCTGCTATGAAATCTGAAGAAAATAACCTGCCAAATACCTTGAGACACCATGTGGACCATATATATATTCATTAAAATGTTTCATGAAGTACTACATTATCTAGCACATTGTATTCTTCAAGAATTGAAGATAGCTTTTAAGATAGCCAAAGAATAGTACTTAAATATGTGGGTATTGCCATACGAAAGCATATTTTGTTCCATATATTTTTGTTTTATATTGATGTGAAAGTACTCTCATGGGTTAGGTGCAATTTCTGATGGTTTATAGTCCATTTTGACTTGGTTGTCTATTGGACCATAAGTTGAAAGAGAGTTGGAAAGGCATCTAGTGTAACGAAAGATCAGAGTTAAGCTAAAATTAGTCCAGAGCATGGAACTAGACCCCTGTATAAGCCTGTATGCAACATAGGTGGCAGAAATTTCTAATCAATAATTCTTTGATGCAATTCTGAGTGCTGCTGCAGGGCAGCTTTGTACCACAACACTAAAGGAAAAGTGCTGCGCTAAATTTCACAGGAAAGCTTGGAAACAACCGTTGGAAACTCTAGCTCAATGGCTCTTATTTTTACATTGTACCCTACCTGATGCAGATGAAATGGGCTCGGGTCTAATGATCTGCATGTTTGCCAGAAATAAATGAGTTCAATCCTTATCTACTGTGGATTGGGCAGCTTCATTAAAACCAACCGGGCTATTGCAAATCTCTCTAGCAGATGTGAAAAAACAGCCCTATTATTCGCATACCTCTAAAAATAACTGTTCTGCATTTGTGTGGCCATAGCTTTTACTTCAACAAGCAAAAGGAAGGAGCTCAGAGTTGGTGCATGGAAGTTATTCCATTGTGGCCTGAATAAGCAAAATTAGAACTAGAGAGACATTCACATGCAAAACAAACATACAGACACTAGAAATAGAAACATGGGGCTGGATTGATCATTCAGAATCACTGCTATTGGAGGAAGCCTATCATTTAAAATTTGTTATTAACTAATATGCTACCTTAAACACTCTTTTTGTTTTGTTTACCTTTTTTTTGTTTCTTACCAATGCTATTGAAAGGCTGCTCCAAAACTTTGTTGTTCCAGTCATTAGATCTTTCTCTAATTTCTGTTGTAAAAAATCCGCAAACAACTGCAGGATTCCAGTCTGGACGACTGTTGTGGTTCCTTCCAACTTTTACAGAAATCTCGTAAGAAGTCATCTCTACCCTAAGAAAAACAAATAAACAACAAAACCAAAACTAGAAATCAACGGCTGTTTCTGGTGTCTGTTGTACCCTGATAGCCAGTACTTGTCAGCCAGCAGCCTTAGGAAATCAGGTGTCTCATCGTTGTCAGGCTTTCTGTCAGAGAGTGAAAGGCAACATAAGAGAACAATGCTGAAATTGCTTATTGGCAAAGCAGAAATTGAGAGTATAAGAGGGGATGAGGGAGGCCATGAAAGACCTAGAGAAGGCTTTAAATGTGAGGACAGTGGTGAATAGGAAGTGTCCTGCCACAGAAAGCAGCCATAGAAAAGGAGGAAAAAGTAATAGCAGGGGGGGGAAGAGGAGAAGAAGAGAGAGGAGCTGGAGCAGGAATATGGGAGAATCTCAGATAATTCCCTGCTCTGTTTGTATTGTGCCACTTCTGAAGGTGTTAAATTGAAAGTAAGAGTTTAGAAACAATTTGCATGTCCCACAGTTTCAGAAATCTGACTCAAGTTGATCTACTGTGTTTCAGATTGGGATAACCCCTAGGAATGGGTTGGCCATACAACTCTTAGCAGAGTAACTGATATCTGCCATAAGTAGGGCCTGATCCTGCACCTATCAATGTCAATGAGGACTTGTCCATTAATTTCAGTGGCAGCAGGATCAGGCCCACAGCTCAATTGAAGCATACAGTCCTACAAAGAAACATCTTGTTGATATTTTTGGGGCAGGACCTGACCTTGAGAGTGCTGAGGTGGAGTACACTGAAGTTGAAGTATCAACGCTTGATCCTCACAGAGGTAATAAACTGTCTGGCCTCTATGGTTATGTTTTGGGAGCAACTTTGGGCATTTTGCTACTCCTTGACACTGGTCTGATACAGGCACCTGTGAAAGTGTTTTGTGTGCATGACAGGTTCATGCCAGTAGCACTCACTCCTTAATCCAGATGGTGCTGTGGCAATCGTGCTGCTGTTCATTGCAGCTCTCCTTCCCCTGGGATCCTCTTGTGCACTTGCCCTTCCCATCCACAGGAGGTCTGTGCAGAGCAGGGCTCCCAGCTGGGGCTGTGGCTCTGCACAGAAGGCAGCCTGCTCTGAATCTTTATGTTATCGAGTCCAAATTCACCGAGAGCCATTTGGGATTAGCCACACAGGGTATGATAATGGGGAGAACAGAAGCTGTGGATTTTCCTCCTTTATAAAGGTTGAAAGGTCAAAGCTGTAATTCCCATGTGATAGAGAAGGATGAGACGAGTGTAGAGTTAGTCTGTCAGTCTGGAGAGGCCTGGAGACCGTCTTGGACTTTGTGGCACATCAAACAGAGAAATTACAGCATCAATGCCCAGATAACTTTGGCCTCCTGCCTGTAGCTATACAGTAACAGTAACCAGACCTCATAGCATGAGGCTAAGGTACATGTCTCTGCAACCTTGAAGGAGAAATATCCACTGAAATTTATTCTCAACACCCAAATGCACACTTCAGTCATTCTGTGACATCTGGAGAACTGTGATTTCATTATGCCCTTGCGTTGAAAGCTGTTAAATATTTCAGAAATTTACGGAAAGTTTCAAGTAGCTAAGGGTGAATTAAATGCACGAGAGACATTTATGCTATGCTCTAGCTTCTTTGCTTTAGCTGAATGAGGAGCAAACTGAGGAAGAAATGGACAAATTTGCATTTTCCTGGTAGGAAGGACCATTCATTAATTTCAGAGACATGATTGTTTAGTTAGCAATACAGATGTCTGGGCAAAAGTGCTCACTCTCCAAGCTTGGCAGCAAAGCACTCCTGGAACAGCCAATCCTCCTATTCTTTCTCTGTTTTCACTTGCTGGTATCACTCATCACAGAGTTTTCCCCATGTTCTAAGCATGCTGTTTATCCACCTCTGCTAAATTCTGCACTGAGATACCATAACTGTACTCTTTTTCAGAATAGGGCTAACACTAATAGGCCAAGGAGTTGTATGAAACCAAGTTGTAAGAGTAATTCTTTCAGATCTGCACTGCATATCACAATGAGAACAGGATGAGATTTATTCTTAGGAAAAGAGAAGCAAAGCCAAGTTGCTTTATATACCCTTGTGGTAATTGTGTGTAACCACAAAAGTAATTCAGCTGTAGGACTGCCACCAATACTTCTGCCATGTTCGTGTTATTGTACAAGGTTTTTTTGGAATCATAATATTCTTCCATGTCTGTCAGTGAGTTATGGCCAGTCCTTCTTAGAGAACAGACCTTTCAGTTTATCACCTAGCTCCAAATCCCTCTAACACCTCTTTTGATTCCACCCATTTTCTCAATGAAGACAGAGTAGATCACTTTTTCTCTGGGCATCCATATCTCACCCTGCAGGCTGCATGTGGAGTCTGATTCCTTCTGCCATTTGAGGAACTCCAGATTTCTTTGGTCTCTCAGGACTAACTTCAAATTAATTTATCTTCCTAATCATTTGTTCTTCCTGCCACTGTTGTCTATGTCAATACTAATGTTCATCTCAGGAGCAGGAGAGTCATATTTTGTGTACTGTGAAAGACTACTGCAATATCTAAGCTATAACAGTAGTCTTTATGTCACTTTTGGGAATCAGGAATAATTGAATGCCGCCTCAAAACAAGTTTATAATTGTAGAAGTATGTACATCTTGTTTTTGACAGAAAAGAACTACTTACATTTGAAAACAATGTTTTCACCCTGTTTCTCCAGCCACGCCTGCATTAGCTGGTCATTTCGGAAGTACTTTAAAACACATTATAATGGTGAAGAGGCTTGCGCATCAAGAACTTTCTATGTACTGTGTTTCTGTGTGAGGAGCAAAAAGCAGGGTTCATTACAGTGTTACTGATTGTGAATGATAAGCTTGCTAGAAGCAAATTTTCACTGCTTTATTTTAAAACTTCCGTATGAGAATAACCTGATACTTGTTTTTTGAAGTAGGGGTGAAGAGGCAAGGCAAATACAAGGTAGAGCTGGGGCTACACAGTGCAACATTTACTTGGGGTAGTCATTGCAGAATGTTAATTTCATATTTAAAGATGTGGTAATTCTAGAGAGTTATTAAGTTGAATACTTATGGAGATTATATGCTTGACAGAAAAATAGTGCTTATCTTTTCTAAAGCTTAGCTGAGCAAAAAGATGGCAAAGTGATTTAGGCCCTTTACTGCTAATTCAAGCAAAACCAAAGGCCAGTGCTGAGGTAAGGTCAGGAAATATCCCTAAAGTGAGAAGGGAGAAACTGCTAATCATGGCTGAGCAAGAACATGCTCTTCCTTTTACTTTTGTAGCGCGTTACTTATCTGCAGGGTGGCAACATGAGAAAGTTAGTGGGAACAAAATGTCAAATCATGCAAGTAATTTCTGCTAGCACGTTTTTTCAGTGCTGAGACGATTTTTGGAAGATTAACAAAGAAAATAACATGGGCAGTGGCATTATATCGCAATGCATTAAAATGGGTCTGCAAACAAAAAAAGCAAGCTAAGGAAATGCCTCCCTCCATGTCTTTCCACAGAGTCAAGAGGAGTAGATTTAGGACTGTAAGCTGCTAAAAATAAATGTGTTCCAAACAAAATGAGTTATCTCTCATTAAAACTCTGAGAAGATTACTTGTTGCTTCACTGGAAATTGAATTGATCATTTAAACAGAAGTCCATAAGCATATGAAATGCGCTTCAAGATCTCCAGACTATTTTGCAAAGAAAGTTCGTGTTAAAACTGCAAGTTCGAAAGCTGTGATTAGGCACTCAGTGAAGTGTAATTCCTACTCTTGATTAAATTAGTAGCAGTTTTGCAACTCAGTTCTGTTGTGTTAGCTCCCAACGTTTAAAGGATGCTTTACAGAATTTTAAAAAAATGAGATTAGCTTTGGAAAATTAGAATTTGGGAAATTAAAGACACTTATGTTCTTCAGAGCGACACAGAACAGTAATAGTCCTGATTCTGAGCCTGGCTGCAGATCAATGTCTGAATTCTTAAATGTTGGGGTTTTTTTTGTAGCTAAAGTACAAAACTCTGTATCCAGAAATGTGAATTTTCTTTCTAGTTTCTTGCAGAGAAGGAATAACAATTTTCTTTTATTTTCTTTTTTCTTAACTTTAACTAGAAAAATCTAACTTCTTGGTTTGTTGAAGATTCACAAAAATTGGAGGTGATCTTGATAGAATTCTGATGTTTTCTAAGAGAGTCAGTTTAACTGAAATGAATGAATGTTTCTAAAGCACTTTGAGATCCTTGAACAGCAAGCTCCTAGACTCTGCCTGCATAGGGCAAATGAAGAAAGTGGTTTTAAATGCACGGAGTTCTGGAGCCCTTTTGCTTTGCTGTGTTTATCCAGGAATTCTTATCTGCAACTGTGCAAGAAATCAAGGAAATTATCCTAATCTGTTACTAGCCAGGGCTGTGTTTACACGGACCATAGAGAAACTGAGTTCTTGCTATTTTCAGGCCTTCAGACAAGGCTTTGCCCCTTCCCTACTGGGGTAAGTGTAGTTTGAGAATCAAAACTCTGTGGATAGGTTTTCACAGGTGTTACACAGCAAAAAAGGGAGAGCCTTTTGCTTTCCATCTCATACAAGAGCAGAGGTTTACAGGGGCTTATTTGTAAACCTAAGAGTGTGAAAATTGTGTGTCTAAGATCGCATCAGTATCCCAGGTGTGTTCTCTGAAGCACAGGTCTTCTCTGTCTGCTTTTTCTTCTTACTTTCTATCTTTCCACATGTCTTCTTAGCCTTCACTCCTGCTATCTCTGCCTGATCTCAGTGCACTATTGGAAAAGTCCACCATGCTGAGGAACAGAGAGGAGACCTTCCCCAAATAGGACCCAAATGGAATCTGTGTAGTGTGAAATCTGCAAATATTCTTTTGAGGCATTTCTCAAAGAACAGCAAATGAGATTATTTCTGTGCCCATAAGATTTCATCAGGGTAGTTGCTAAAAGGGGTGCAGTTGGTCTTCCAAATGATAGATCTCAGCTCTAGGATCCCTAAATCCTTAGTAAAAATTGAAGAAACTCTAATGCTAGCTGTTTCTGTAAAATTAAAGCAGTATCAATATAAGCTGAGAAGATTATTAGAATGTTAATGTCAAATTTAGAAAGGGAAGCCTATTTTCATTATCATTTTTACATAGAGGGAGAGACGTCTCCCTCTCATAGCCTCACAGTCTGGGTTTGGGGGAGGGGGTGTAGTTCCTTTTCGTACAGACTCCACGGGGTCATTGCTGCTTATGTATCTGCTTCCTCTGAAAGTAAAACAGTGTGTTCTGTTTGTTTAAGGAGCTTTTCATAAGGCAAACATTTTAAAAAAGGAAAATAAATTGATTCTGTGCCAATACATTTTCCAGCTCCTGTACAGAAGGGGACTGAAACAGTTTATAGTGAAATCAGAAAAGCTAATAATGGTAAGTAAGCTAGTGAAAAATTAAACACATAAAGGAAGCATTTGTATAGAGATTAGGGATAAATTTGTGACTGAATAGTTTAGAAGATAAATGCCATAAAAAGCGATCCAAGTCACGTAGGAACGTACCAAAGGGCAGCTACAAAATCACAGGTGTTGAGAAATTGTATAACACCCTCATGGTTTCTCATAAACCAATGATATTTAATGCAGTGAGATTAATGTTTGTAACATCTACTTCATCAGCCCTTTTGCACTGTGTCTGCTGAGTAGTTGGGCCATATATCTGGATCTGAATCTGAACATGCCTTGATAACAATTACGATGCTATGTCGTGTTATCTCAAACTCCTCATGAACAGCACTTTTCCTCTTAGTTGAGCATGTTTGCAATGTGTTGTAAAATTACAGTGGTTTTGGATAGAACCCCAGCAAATATCTATAAAGCTTCCAACAACAAACCCTAAAACCTTTAAAGCAGTAAACCCACCCACTTCAGTAGGGTGGGTTGTTAATTTTTGATGGTGCTTAAAAGAATCTGATTGAACGTGCCAGCCACTCTACCCTTCCACCTCCTGTAGCACGGACTTTGTATGTGGGCATTAGCAGCTTACTGTCAGTTACTGTCTGCAAATGTTCTGGCAGTAACGAGTTCAGAGACAGCAGGTTAAAAGCATTTCTTCATAGTTTGTCAAAGACTGAATCAGAAAGGATTTCCTCTCCTCTCTTTGTGTTAGGAAGTCTAGATTTGTAAATATTAGGGCTGTAAACCATTCAGGTTTTGTCCCCATCCATGTTACCTACTGGGTTTGTTATGTGCTATTTTTAATTTTTTATCATTGTGTTTTAATTTACTATTTTTCTATCTTATAAGGGATTTCCCACCTGCTGTGACACAGTATTCTGTTTCTAGGGAATCTTGCACGTGAGCGTCTCCAAGTACTTTAGAAAACATTACTTAATTTTCCCTTGTGAGGTTTTACAAGGCAATTTTTTTATCTCCATTTTACAGCTGCATAAACAGAGATATTAGGTCATTTGTGTAGGTCGGTGTGTTTAGAGAGTGACAACACTGGGAACAGAATTTCAGAATCCTGACTCCTGGATGGTGCTGAGCCTGTGTGTTGTACTCATTTTTCATAGCTTTGCAGTGAAAAGCAGAATATCCTTTACACTAAAGAACAAGGCTAAGCATTTCATGTAGGATCACCTGGCAGCATCATGAGGAAAAAACCAGCTTATTCCAGAGCTAAACCCAAAGGCCATTAATGTTCTGAAGCCTTTTCCAGTGAGTGTGAATTGGACCTGTGACAAGCTGCAGAAGCTGTTTGTGTAACTGCGTGCTCTGTGCCAAGGTGTGAAGCTGATTATTACACCTTTCACCATTCCTATTTCTGACATAAGTGTTATATACTGGAAGGATGTTTTTGGGAGTTGTAGTGTAAACTCAAGGTTGGGACAGCAGAGCTATAATTCAAAGCACTTCCAAGACTGTGCTTGCCATAAAGTGGGAACTGCAATAAACTGAGATATGATTGAAAGACTGAACTGAATTAGCCAGATGATACGCAAACGCCCCTTAATCTTGCAGTCCACCTGCTCTTCTATGCGTAACATGCTACAGTTTCAGTTATTCTTGGAAACATAGTAACAGTTTATTGTTTTAATCACGTCTGTTTTTCCTGACTGATACACAGGAAAAGTGTTTCAAATAGATAAGCAGTGCATCACATAGCTGTGCAGTTGCTTTGGATAGCTACATTACAGTCTATTTAGATGTAACATTTACTTTGATTTTTGATAGGCTGTGTGATTGCAAGGTGACAAAGTATAAATGCAGTGGAGGATCCCTAGGAAATAGATCTGTCTTCTTAAGTACTTTAATATATATTAATGTAAATGTATTAAAGGCCAATTGTGAAAGATGTTGAACATTATTAGTGGGTGCAAAGTTGGTTTCCATTATGATCTTCACTATGTTTCAATATTCTTTGAGAGTTTTGAGCAAATGCCAACAAGTACAATCTACTTCAGGAAGTTAATGGTTCAGACAAATGTGTCCTCTAGGGAAATTACATTTATGTGGGAATTGGTGTCAGCTACACAGTTTGACAGATTTAACACTGAAGACCTATGTAACATTTTATGATTATTTGTTTGTAGGTAACTACTGTGGCTTGGGTTTGTTTAATTAGAATTAACTGAGTGCTTCATAAGCAATTTTGTCTTTTCAAGGAGTTGTCTATGCATTTCAGAATTTTTGTCCACTAGGGAGGAAGCTGAAGCGCTGTCAGCAGTTGTTATGTCTGATGCAATTATCTGTGACTGAGCTGAAATATTTTTCTTCATTTTTCTGATAGCTCTCACTGCTGTCCCCAGTCAGGCAGATGCCACGTCAGTAACCAGCTTCTCTTGTATTTTGAGTTCTGCAGCTATTGCTTGTCCTTACCTCAAATCACTAATGCATAGTGCAGATAATGCTCTGACCTTTCCCAAGGCCCAGGCCTTTGGCAGTGTGCTGAGCATCTGTCGTTATTACTTATCTTTTTATTTCCTGATATTGGCTATGGTATCTCCTGCTAATATAATTTCAGTGTCTCCATCACACTATGGTAAGTCTTCCCATCCTATCTGCTGTGCTGCTTTCCTTATTCTGAGTAGCAGGCCTAAAGAGGTGTAACATTACAGGTAGACAGAACCAAACTCTCAAATGCACGCTTCAAATCCCAGAAGACCTGCATGTGATTAACTACAGTTAACCCATCAACAGCAGGAAAAGCAGGTCATTTGCAAAATTCAAGTCTAGTCAGGTGTATTTTGATTGAAAATCAAATAATAGTACTATAGCTAGAGGATGTCAGTCCCTTTTGTTGAATGCTAGATTTCCTCTGAGGTAATGAGAGATTCAATGAGGATGCTGATCACTAGCATTGTCTCTGGAAGCAGCTCAAAGAGGTGAAGTTGTCCTTGCATTGTTATTGAAAGGTTAATTTAATTCAGAGAAAACAGATTTGGTGTACAGAGCTGTTGCTTTTTGTTCAGAAAGAACTGAGACAGTTCAAGACTTAAGAAAAACAGGCAATTGTCTAAATCAACAGGCTCCCAAGACTGATAAAACGGCTGTGGCTCTGCTGCCTGCGTTGCCTGTACTGAAGTCCCAGCAGGTTAGGCTGGCAGCTTATGCTCTTCCTGAGGGATGGGCCAGGATGTGTCTGATACCAAGTTCATCTGGGTGGGTGGAGGCTCTTTTAGATGTATGATTTACTTCCATCATACCTTTCATCCTCCCAGGTAGGGGTAAGAAGACCAAGCACATCCATACTAGTCCTTTATCTCAGCTCCACCACTTCCCTCAACATCAGTCCCAGTTCTTGGGGTAGCACAGTTCTGTTCATGTTGCTAAGAAGACTAAAGCCAACTCCAGTTCACAGATTTCCTTACATTTTTACAGGGCACTTCTTGTGGAAAACAGTGTATTTGTACATTCTTGCTCCACCAGTGAACTCAGCCTTTGCTCTGTATCAGATCCAAAGCTCACAGACACCAGCTGATCTTGATGTGCACTGAATTGAACTCACAGTGGCTTATTGCAAGATAGCTATTCTTAATTTCTTATTAGGAAAAAGGAAATCTAGGAAACAAAATGCAGAGCCAGCCTTTATGCTGCTAAGTCTGGAAAACTGAACTGGTCACTTGGAAGCAACTCTGGTGGTGAAACAGGAAATTCTAAGAATCCTATTGCAATCAACAATGCACTATGGAAAAATAAATATATCTCAGTGGAAAGAGGCATGAGAAATCCCCATTGCATTCAGTGGTTTGGAACAAACTATTGGAAATCAGTTCTAGCAATCAGGAAATCTGCTCAAATACTTTCCTGCTACTGAGTCTCAGGCTTAGCACCTCTGCACTTAGCCAGAATTTCCCACTGAAAGCCTTTTCCAGTGCGGAGAAAATTCACAGGGTCTGGGGACTTATTAGGTTCAAAACTCAGACCTCATGAGCACATGCTAGTTGCATGCAGTCCAAAATAATGCAGATAACCTGGAAAAGGAAACTCTATGGATCTTTCAGTTTCAAGAGATGTTCTAGACCAAAGCCTGGATCTATGAGACATCGATTCCAGAGCCAGATGCTTGTAAGAGCCTCAGCCAAAATTAAGCAAAGCCAGATCGTTTCAGTAAGACACAAATATGCAGGGAGGTTCTGACCTTGCTTGAACCTCAAATGCAAAGCTGAATTGCGTGCTTGCTCCCGTGTAAGGCCTGTTCCCAAACCGCCTGCCAAGATTCTCTGTTAGGAGATGCTGCTCCATTAAAAGGCTTGGCAAAATGCAGTATGTGTCTGCAGTTCAGCATCTGCAGTTGGTACTCAAGCATCTTAGCTTTCATCAGTGTTGGGGATGGGTTTGAGGTGGATTGTGAACTGCAGCTGTTGAGGTTTATAGTCTCTGATCCATAACCTCTGGCAAAGAGAAAGGGCAGAGCAGGTGGGGATGTCAGTGTCTTAAATTCCTGCCATTAATGTATTCCTTTGTAAAAATGTGTTATTTGAATTTAAAACCCCATCAATTAAGAGCAATAGCAAGAGTTTAAATCCATCAGAATTCCATAAACACACCTACCTTTATTAGACTTGGGAACCTTTTAGAAATCACCAGCACCTTTCACAAAATATGCAGCTTCTCATTTACCCTGCTATGGAAGCTTGACCAATTTTTCTTCATATGACTAGAATCCAGCATATCTCATTTCCCTGGTTTTGTTAGTTAGAGAAAGCCAGGTGTCATTTGAAAATCTCTCCTTTCTTCTTCAGCACAGTAAAATGTGTATTTCAAGTAAAAAACACTTCATATTTTTAACAGGAATGAAATAAAAAGGTTGTGAAAAGATTGATGTAGCAAAGAATCAGCAAAAGCACCATATCATTGTGCTTTCTTTAGAGGCTACATGCTGGCTTATGTGATTGGTGCCTTTTAGAAATCATATACCCTTCCTGCAGCACTTTCAAAGGACACAGATTAAGACATTCTCCCAGTAGAGATATGATACTTAGCTAGAAAGTCACACTCTTGAATCTGGGTGACAGATAACAAGGAGGCGGCATATCTGTTAGCGTGACCTCGCAGCTTTGGAATAGCAAACATCCCGTTGTTTGAAGTTTGGAATTTATACGAAATTTCTCATTTCCTCCTTCCTGTGAGCACAATACATTGTGACAGAGGACTAAACTACAGCTCGTTAATACCTCACTTCATAAACCATCCATACAGGTCTGTCCGCTTAAAGTCAAGCTTTGATGTAGTGCTGGGTCACAGTGGTTTTGTTCACTCTGTCAGCTTTCTGGACACAAAAAGCTTATGTGCTTCCCATGTAACTTTTTGTTTTGTTTCTTAACAAATTGGCTAAACATGTAGGAATCAGACTTGCCAGACATTGAGATCCATTTTATACTGAAATTAAGTTTATACACTGGTATAAGGTGTTGTAGTGACCGCATTTTTTAATCCTTTTCCTAGGCTAAAAGTTGTGGGTAGAACTGTCTTGGAGAAAACTCAGAGTATACAGTGCCAACAACATTCACGTGGTCTCTCCATGTTTCAGAAACTGCAGCCTGTTCATGGTGCTGCTTTTAGTGAAGCAGAATCACAACCCTAATGTAAAAAAATGTGGATGGTAGAAACTGTGTGAGCTTAACTGCCCCACAAATATACATGGATGTATTCATAAAGGAGCGAGAAAGAGAGACTTCAGTATTATGATCTGCAAAGTTGGTTTCATCTGTGTTCAGTTTCCTTATTACTTCTGCTGGCTGGCAAGGGACTTTCTAAAATACCTTTATTTATGGTAGTAGTACTTTTCATAATATCCTTCATTTAATGATTTCAGAGGACTTTCCAAAATTCACATAAGTGTTCAGACTGTGGGAGGACTGATGTTATTATTTGCTATTTTAAAAAATCCACACTTAGAAAAAGCATAGATTCAGAGACTATCCCACATTTATAGAAAAATATATTGGCAAGATTTACCCAGGGCCCCTGTACACACCCTCTGCTTTGAGCATTAGATGAATTTCCTTGACTCAACCTCTCTCCACTGAATTTTATATACTTTCCAAGAGAATGCCCTTCAAGATACCCTTCCTTTTGTCACATGGTAAGTATCTTAACCGACTGTCTGAAAGAGCACTTTTAACAGAACTTGGAAGGTCTCTTCTAAAACAGGAGGTACTTTCCTCATGTCTCTAATTTGTCTTACTTTCAGAAGGCAAAGAAATACTTCTGTTTTATTATTTTAAGGTATTCTGTGAAACTTCTGAATAGCTAAATCCTCTTAAAAAAAAAAAAAGAAAAAGCCTAAAATCTAATCTTAAAGTTGACTGATCCTAAATGGAAAGAACCCGCTGGCTCTCAGGCTTTCATTGGGAACAAGCATCTTTTTTAAGATAAAATTTCAGGTGTCTTTGCAGGATCTTATTTGGCTCTAAAAATTGCATCCTATACCGGATTTCTGCAGTATGTTATTTTCCTGGCAAGGAATTGGAAGAGGAAGTATAATGCTCATGAGAACTTGCCTCTAAAAGGAAGACTTCTCTTTTGTCCAGTAACAGCTTGTGCTCTCAGTGGAGACTTCTGCTGTAAACCATTATCAGGAAAGCTGTCAAACATGTACTGTTCAACCTGGTCTTTGAAATGTCTGGTCCCACCCATGTAGTTGAATTAAGCCAGTGCTTGGATACTTCTTAGGACCAGAGCTTGAACCTTAGTTGTAGGTAGCAACTTTACATTGTTGCGAGGTGAACAAAAAAAGTTAAACAGAAAATAATATTTTCTGGAATATAGAACTGATCACCCTGCAATGTGCTATTCCATAATTTATACATTGCATTTTATTTTGCAGATTCTGTGGAAAACAGGCATTCTGTAAGTATACATTTTGTGTATGCAGTGAAATAGGATTGAGATTAATGTGTATCTAGCGAGATAGATGTGTTGCTACGTTATAATTGTATATTTGTTGTTCAGGACGTTTATGGGACAGCTACTGGGCAATCCTTTCATATATATTCTTACTAGTCAGGCTTTGTACTGTCTATATAGAGCAGTCAGCTTTAAAAGTCCATGGAACTGACTGGTATGTGGTGGTGCTGGTACCAGAAGTAACGATCTTCCAAGACTTTGTGTTGAACACCTGCACAGCTTTGAATGTGTGCTATGAATGTTCGTGCTGATAGAATGGCATAGGGTTGGAGATGGTTACTGCTTGCTTCAGGTTCCTGATGGGCCTGAGGCACTCAAGATCTGCATGTGGAAACCTTTTTTTAAGAATAAATTACTTCAATGAGCTGCTACATTGCTTTCAAGAGATCTAAGAGACAGGGAACATACCTTTCAGGAGTGCTTTTATGAATGTTAGATAAATTATCTAATCCCGCCTCAAACCAGGGTGTTTTTTCTGCCATCCACTTTGTGAGCTTGGAACTTTTACTTAAAAAGAGAAAGACTCATAAATAAGAATCACAATAGCACAGTCTGCATCATCTTATGGCATCCATTTGAGTTTTGAAAGGCTCCATCAGCGCTCCTATCCCCATGGGATAAAAAAGCAGCCCATTGTATTATTTACAGGCACTGACAGTGCACTGAAGGTCACAGATTGTGTTACAATAAACAGACATATATTAACAGGCCAGCAGGGTTTATAGTATCATTGTCTCTCTTAGTTTAAAGGTTTGTTTTTATTCTTTGCTCTCAATTTTCTAAAAATAAATGGAGCTGAACCCCCCTCTGGGTTATACCAGGCATTCCTTGGAGAGTCACACAGAAGAAAGTTTATCCCTGTCCGACTCAAAAGGAAAAATGGTCAAGAGTGACTGTGATGGACAGCTTTTATAAACTCAGGGAGGAGTTTTGGTCTTCTTTTTCCCCACATCCTACATTATTCATAATGGCCAAAATTGAGGCTGCTTCTGTGAAAATACACTGACCACCCCATGCAAATCACTCTCATCATAATTAATTGGGCTATCAAAGCTTGCTAAACCAGACAATCTATGAAGTAATGTTAGATTCAAGGGAGAAAAATGTCAGCTGAGGGCAGTGCTTTCTTGGTGTTGTGTGTACAAACTCCTGTGAACAGCAGGAGAGTAATAAAAAGGGTTACTCTGTAAAACTAATCCCATTTTCAGAAACATCACAAAGAAAAGTCAGCTTTATAACACTTGCACATCTTACTTGAGTTTTGCTGGACGTAGCCTTACTCTGTTCATGTCTGTGACATTGTCCTCTCCTTAGATACTGCTCATAGACTTAACATAATAATTATGCCCTTTTTTCAATTATTAACACGTTAAGGGACATTGCAAAAAAACAGATTCCCATCTTCTGCTTCTTAAATTTTCACTTCTATTCCCAGTAAAGCCTGTGACAAAAAGCAGCACCATCCCTCTTTTGAGCTCTTCAACTAAGTGACCTAAAGTTGGACTGGACAGATAAATTTGGTTATAGATTTTCTATCCCCCTATTTGCCTCTCAGTACTTTTCAGGCAACACAGATAAGTACAGAAGAGACAGGGAATTACTAAGGTGTTTTCTATCATTATTTTCTTACAACTGGTTTTTTTTTCCGTAGCTCATTTTCACACAATGCTTAAGAGTGATGTATCTCAGAAGTTTGGTCCAAATGAGGAGTTTGTTGATCCTACTCATGAAAAGGAAAATGCTCCTTATAAAGTGACCAAGTGGCTTAAACTTCCTCCCCAGCTGTTCTGCTTCTTTATAGCCTCATTAAGTATTTGGCTCAGAGGTGAAGTTGCTTTCGATCTGCTATTCCCTTAATCTGTGAGTGAGAAGAGGCCTTTAGCTGGCTGCTTAATCGCATGAAATGCCAGATGGATTACTTAGCTACAGTGACCTGTCAAAAGAGTTGTAGTATTTGAATAGTTTAGGAAGTAATAGGTATTCCAGAAGTGTGGGACAAAGGGGATCACAGCACAGAGAGCAGTGTTTTGCTGAGAACAAGAGGACATGCTGCCTTTTTGTTTCAGTAAAGATGGTGGAGACTCAGCATCAGATCCTGCTGCCCTTTTCGCTCTCTAAATTCAAATAACAACGTGGGTTCCACTCCTCAGAGACACTCTGTGAACTTCCTCAGTTCTGCAGTGATCTTCCACAAGTCACAGGCAAAACAGAGTGCTGCGCTGTGGAAAAGAAAGATGAAGCAAATCATTTTAATGAGCGCTAGCCCTGCTCTTGTGCGTTTGCCCCTATATAGTTTCTGTCAGAATAAATATAATCCAGTATGGAAATTTGGGAACCTAGCTTCATCTTCACTGAGACACCATTACAAAATTGAGCTCAGGGCTTTAGTACACACTGTGTACTGACAAAAAGTGTTGTGTTACACAGAGGCACTGGAAGTGTTTGTATTATGTCAAAAAAGGTGGTGCATTAGAAGAACAGCCAGTTAAAGTTTGAATTATTTGAATTGTAGAAAGGCCCAATTGCAGTAGGTTCTGACTGATTTGCAGTCCAGAGTACCTTGAATCTCAATGTCATGGACTCTTAGGTCATTTAGAAATTAACCCAAAGTTTGGGGCTGGGGGTTGCTTCCTTCTTTCTCATCTGCTGCAGAAATTTGTATCTTAAATGCCGTCCATAGGAAGTATTTGCAAAAGAAATGAATTACTTAGAGAGGAACTGGGAGGAGGTTTCCTTCCTGAAATCAGAGCTGGCAATCTTTCCAAGTTATTTAATGGTCCCAGTTTCTGAAAACATATTGAAGGAAATATCTTAACAATGAGATAGCCACTTCGCCAAATACTAATTGGTATTGTGTCAAATTTACCTCAGCGGTACATTCTGACTTCATATCTCCTCCTCCCCTATTACCTCTTAGATGTGTGTGTTTGTTTGTTTGTTTGATTCTGTCCTAGGGGTGCAGGAGGACTGGCAGCCTCAGGCAGGACACAGTGTACTTTTAGCTGCCTATTTGTTCAGCCTCAGAATGTACCCTCTGAGACAGAAACCTGTACATTTTAGATCTATTCGGATAAATTTCTGGGGTTTTTGTCAGCTACTTTCTCATCTTACTCAACCGATTTGCAGTGGTAAAGGAATTGCTTCTCGTTGCCAGCACAACACAGCCAGCTCCGAAGGGGTACCTGGCATGTGTTTAACTGTGCACAGTAACATGGCACAGTAGTTGCAGACAGGAAATGAAGATGAAGGATGTGTCCATTTAGAGTCGTGGGGGGGGAATTCAGGCAGTCAGGATATGAAAAACAAGGTGATACTCTGAAATAAACATTGAATTATAAACCAGGAATTCCTGCCTCTGACTCATGGGGCAAATCCTTTGGGGGTAAGGCCACAAAAGGAATTAGGCGCCTCAGTGCTGACAGACTAAGCTATTAGGTTAGAGGCCACCATGTACTTTCGCAGATATTTGTTGGAGGAGGACTGGCTTTGGCACCGAACGCCAGGAAAGATTTGACAGTTGTGAATCCTCAGTGGACAAAATTATTTCTGTCGTATAATGTAAAGACAATGAAGTTTGGGATCTCTTTGCCCTTTTCCACTGTTTAGTGTAGAGGACTCCTCTGTCTGCCTCCTGCCTTTTGTGGTTCTCGGTGCCAGGTTTCTACGTCCCTGCTGTGTACTGAAGATAACGTCTTCAAAGGAGCAGACTTGTAGAAACTTGGTGTCTAAAAGTTGAACGCTCACAGCTGAGATACCCAAGTGGTTCTTTAAAAAAGATTTTAGTTCTTGTGGGACTGAAGATGGGTCCTAATTGTAGCAGCTGAGCATCTACTAGTAAATAAGGGATCTGACTTTGAATGCCAGCAATTCCCTTAAGAATCCAACTTTTATCGGTCAGCGCCCAGTTGCAGATGTTGGTGATGAACAGTATTGCAGTCTAGCCTGGAATTGTTAACCTAAATCTCTCACTGTCATATTTCCTTTTTTATCTGATGAAGATAATGCTAATAACTCCCCAGGGAACTGTGAGTATTTATTAGATCATTATACAGTGGATAATACTCTGAGGAGTGTGTTACTATATTTAAAGTTTTTTGTATTGATCAAAAAGGACAGAAGAGGGCAAGGGGACATTTATACTCATACCTCTTTTTTTTCTTTTTTGGTCTTGTTGCCAACAGAGAATACAAGGGCATCCTGATGCTACTTAGAACAGTCACTCAAAGATCAGCTGGAGAAGAAAACAAGCCAAGATGGAAGATGTTTGAAAACTCCGCAGCACTTATTTATGAGTTTGCCAGGCTCTTCACTACAAATTTTGTTTCCTCAGGGGGAACAACAGAGATGTTCCTAAAGCATTTAATGGAAAGAATTACAAGTAAAAATTCTCATTGGAAAGTGGCTCTAGAAACCACTGACCTAGGTTCCCATCTTTAAGTCCTCCTGCTAATGCAATTTTGCCTTTCTAGCTTCTGATTCATCATGCTCTGAGGAAATAAAAGGGAAAGCTACAGCTGAGGAAGTACATTTCTACAGTGCAGTAACTACTGTGATGCTAGTAGAAATATCTAAGCTTGCTTTAAACAAGCTAACTTGGTTATCAGTAACACTCCACTGTGGCAGAACAGAGCTCAGCACAGCTTGGCCAGTCATGTACATACTTTGACGTGGTCTTGCAGCTTGTGCTGACCTTCCTGTGCTGCAGCAGCTGGACTGCTACCAGTCTTGGTGCCAGCTCATTTATAGCTCACTTGGATGCGACACTGCAACGAGGGCCTAACGGAA
>NW_010169606.1:50784-65357 GCF_000695765.1 Mesitornis unicolor
TGGGCTCTCTAAAAACTTGAATAACTGTTCAGAGATTCTGTACTTTACCAAGTGTTTCTGTCAGTAGAGGCACAAATAGTCTTTATTCTTTGCTAAATTGCTTTTCCCCTTTAGAAGTTCTCATGCTTGATGGTTAGTTTGGTGTGATGGTTCAAGGAATGATCTGCCCATTGCAGTTATTTTGGTTGATGCAAAATATAAGTCTTGAGTGGGTGGATATACTACACCCAGGTCAGTGAGTTTGTACCTGAGAATCCCGTTATGTATAATCCTTATTCCTTTGATTTTAGGAAAGATCTGACGTTGTGCTTGTGTCCAGTTTGTCCAGTATGGAAGTCCATACCTATCTTTCTGTATAATATGATAAACACTAACATGGATCCAGTCTGGACCTGGATCTAATCTTTGCAGGCCATGTTTATCTCAGTTGCATTAGTTTTAAAAAGAACATAAACCAACACAGAACAGGTCCTGTCCCCAACCCCTTAACCAGCTGGTCTTTGACACTGCAATTGCTCTCCTTTACTTACTGCAGATTAAATTACTACACGATCTGGGCCACAGGTAAGAAGGTTCTCATTTTAATTAGAAAACAGTGAAAGAGAGGACATGGATTTGTATATACATATATAGTTACTGCTTTAAGCATTGCATCAAAGGCGCAAAACCAGCAAGAAATACAAAAGGGTTTTATATCCTCATTCCCACTGTTTAAATTTTCAAGCTCCAGTTAATGGGTAATATCTCTAATTTATTGTTCCCTATGCAAATGTTTTTTTGTATCAAAAGCCTTTCACAAATGACTGACTTCATAACACTTTTCTGTTGATAAATGTTCATTCTAGCATCCCATGAGTGTCCGTACAAATGCATTGGTATAAGGAATGTGGAATTTTAATAAAGAAAACTCTGAATTGAACTTTGCACTGGATTTTACATGTTCATAGTAGAGACCACTTGCAAATGAATGCCTCTACTTTTATTATTAGTGATGAACCATATAGGTACATTGCATAAATTTATAAATGGAAGCTGTCATCTCTGCAACAAGTCATTCCAGGCACTTAGATCTGTTGTCCTGAACCAGTTTAGCAGCAGGTAAATGCACTAAAGCAAGTTTAAGAGTTGAGCATGGAAGTGCTTGTGTTCAGGTAAGTCCTTTGCTAAATTACAAAGGTAAAAGATCTTCCACAAACCTTTCCACAGTCCCTGGCACAGCTCAGGTAAAGCACTGTTTTTTGGGAAGTTTCAGAATGTCACCTGGGCATGATGGAGCAGCAGTGGGACAATTCATTGACCTATTTCAGCTTGTCTCTTGGCTGGAATAATCCTAAACTATTTGTTATTTAGTCTGTAATAAAAGTTGTTTGCGCTACTGAAACATATCTGGACTGTCCACTTAGAGTGCTGTGCACTGCTTTGAGTACTTCTGTTTTGCCTTGCAGATATAGCAAAAATATTTTTAAAATATGGGACATTAAATCAGCAGACATCTCCAGTGAAGACAAAGTTAATGGGCTCATGAAGTAAACAGCTACGCAAGGAGTCCAAATGTCCTGTTACGAGAATGTCTTCTGGATGGCAAAGCAACCTCATTGTCCCACTGGAAACTTTTGAGAAATAAATCCAGAATCTGTTACTGAAACAGATTAAAGCTCAGATTAGAGCTCAAACAAAGCATTATTGAAAAAATAACCAAAAAAGTTTCAGAGTTCTACATTGCCATCGTGCTGAGCTCAGCAAATACAAAATGAGGTGTGTTGCTAAATATTTACGTTTTGAGAAGACGAGAGGGGTGGAACATCATCGGGCCCTTTGTGGCGTGTCTTGTCTGAGCAGTTCCACTGCCAGCACCGCATCCTGCTTGCACTGGGCATGTTCAGAAGGGTTTACCCATTCCCCTGCCTTTTTTGTTTAAATTTATAATATTTTTTTCTGTTGCAAAACAGAGCCTTTAGGGATGAGATACAGAAATGCTTTAAATCAACAGACTCATCTTCCTTGCCACTGTTAATTATTTCATGTCCAGCAAACAAGCAGCTGCTTATTTTCTTGTATAACGTAAGTATATTTCTGTGTGGAATGATGTGGAATTTTTGTGGAAAAAATCAGTGACGATGTACATACGCTCTGGTTTGTGCTGGAAACTACCTGACAGGGCCACGGAGTGCGCAGTGTAGCCGCCTGTCACTCCTTTAGTGCCACTTCAGTCTGTGACTCCTTTAGAGGGGCCGTGCCACGTCGCTGCTCCGTTCCGCAGTCCCCGCAGCCTCCGCCGTTGATCCGGTGCTGCCCCCTGGTGGCAAGCGGCCTCGAGGGCCACAGGGGTGGCGATGGGGCCCTGCGGCCTCCGGGGTGGTCCCCGCCCGGGACAGGGCAGACAGCGGGGTCAGGCGCAGGGTGCTGGGGTGCGGGGGGGCTGTAGGCCTGGCCCTGGTGCATGGGCCAGGTTCTAAACTTTTAAGAGTAACTTTTTAGAGTAAACTGAGCCTCATGACTTTGATTCCTGCAGTGGTGTGATCTCTTCCTCTGGACCTCTGCTGCTCTTAAAGAACAGTTTTCAAAACGCAGTGTGAACCCGCCAGCTATGACTGCTTTCTCTCTCATAGGTTAGTGAATGGTTTGTAAGTGCTGGGGCACTATATCTGCACAGAGTAAACATCCTGTTAATCGGTGGGTGAATAAACCCCAAAGTTTACTTCCTTATTCTAACTGCTTCTCCATGATCTTGGTTCAGGCAAAGTTCTTAATGCTGCAGTTAATCACTAAGCTGTCTTGTGTCATCAGCCCCCAGCTTTTGGTGGGGGGAGTAATGCTGTCAGACTGGCTACAGACGTTCTGCTGTGAGGGAGAGAACAGGTACGGGGAAAGGAAACAATGTTTGTGAAAAACAGATGTATTAAATGAAATAACCCCCCCACCAATTAAACTAGAAATTAAACTGAAAGTAATAAAGTATCAGCACGGATTTAAAATGTGCTAGGCACATTTTGTTGTTTAGAATTTCAAGGCCTTTCTGAATAGACTGAAGAAAGCAGAATAAACATCACTTTTACTGTTATTTGGGAGGTAATAAGCAAGTTGTCACGTCTAAAGAATCACAAAGAATAGGGCTTATTGTCTTCGTGCTTTGAAATGCTCCACTCTAAATCACAGGTGCTCCCAGTAAGAAAAGCGTAGAGAGTCTAGTGATCATGAGAATGTGGCTTGCATGGGAAGCTTCAATTAAATGTGAGCATTTATGTTTATAGAGGTAATTTGTTTTCTCACAAGCCACAGACATGCTGAGGGGAAAGACTGAAAAAAAATTCTCACCATTGTTGGAAATAATCACTGTAGTTAAATTTTAAATGTAATGGCAAAAGAAATCACAGTTTCCTCAGGGAGGGAGTCACCTGCGAAGTCTGATGACAGACAAACAGAATAACAGCATGAAACTGAAGTGAAAAGTTTAGCACAAATCAGCAGAGGTGTAGGCAGCCACTGCAAAGCACTCGGAGTATGCCCCCATCAGCCTGGGATCTGCAGCAGCGTTGAACTGTGTGTGAAACTGTTACTGTGAGTGTCAGAAATGGCCCTCACGCGGTGTCCTGGGTCTGACCACACTCCCCATGTTATGAGGAATTCAGATCCAAAAGGTACTGTTTGAGGAGTAGTTCCACAAATAAGCTATTATGGTAAAGATAGAATCTGGCTCTGAAATTAATAGATTAGTAATGTATTTCTGTGTAATCTGGAATGTATAAGAGTATAGATAAAATCAATGCCTCCTTCTGGGCAATTAAAATACAACGATTTTTTCGCTGAACAAAACCCAGGAGTGACCAGTGTGACAGTTCACCACCCTCTGGTAACTGTCCTGATTTTTCTGTAGTTGTCTTTTTGTTTTAACGTATACTCGGGAGATAAAAGATCTTGGAATGAAGGCTTATGACAATGAAGAAAGAAAGTGAAAAGCGGATAAAAGGAACAAGAGAAGGGAGTGAACAGGGCTGGGGGAGAGAAATCCCCCAAAGTGTGGAAGGTTTGGGAAGAAACAACCCATCAGCTCCACACCTCATGGAGTTGGCGATGCTCTGGGGAATGTGCTGTGGCAGAATCAGTGCTGTGGAGGTGGCTTTTCCCAAATTTCCATGTGTTTACAGAAGTCCTGTGACACTAGGAGACATAGAAAATATACCTGTCAATAAAAGGCACTTTTGGAGGTAACAGCACCATTGATCTGAGCAGACAGTAGGCTCATTTCAACTGCTGCTGTCAGTGCATTACAGGGAGATGTAGGCATGAGGCACTGAGGAGCCTCTCTGATATACAGCTGCTCTAACAGATGAGGATATTGACGCTGGGAGTGCGTCTTCAAAAGAAAACATCATATTACAGTGTTATTTAGCTGGAGTAATCCAAGTCCCGATTGGTGCTTGCAGAGGAACTGTGACTGTTTCCACAAAGCACTTATCAACACTTGCATAGGGAAACCTTGGCTTTAAATCCTCTGCACTGGCTTCTTGTTTATTCATTTTCTAACTACGCACAGAGCCAAGTCACCGCTGCAGCTGATACAGTTTCACTTTGCAAATCAATGAGACAGTGCTACAAGGGCAGAAAAGCCTCGCCTGTGAACATCAGATTGTTCAGAGCTGCCGACCTGACGGCCCTGACTGACTGCAGTCTTCCTGGAAATAACCCATGCCCAATGTCTGCACTCCCCTGTGGCTCTCATCATCCACCCAGGCTGCTCCCCAGTGGGACCTTCCAGGGGAGTTCAGGCTCCAACCAGCAGTAAGTTACAAGGAAATGTGTCCTCTCACAAATGCAATCATCACTTTCCAGCCCCAGCTTTTCCTTAGGGAACTCCCTGCTCTGGAGATAAGTGCTTCCAGGGCAGTGAAAATGAGAGCCATTGGTCCGTCCTCAGGAGTGGAGGGGACAGAGAGGGGACATCAATGGGACAAAGATGGGGCTTGGCCTTAAGTGGGCTGAGACTTGGTATTACTGGAAGGGGTGAACTTGGGATCCCTGCTTGATAATAGGCTGTGGGAGTCTAATGAAAGAAAAAATTGTCAAGTCTATTAAGATGTGGTCAGAGTGTAAGTCAATTAATGAAAATTGCAGCCACACAGGTTATTAAATTAACATGAGACTGTCAATAGGAAATATAGATTGCTTTTGAATAATTTTAAATTATTTAAAGCACGGTAATAATGGAAATCTCACAAAGTCTCCATAATGCAAAACTTGGTTTTTATTTTATTGCTGTTTGCGTTGTTTTTCATATTTTTGTTTCAACTTCATGATCATTAAAGGAACAGGAGCTTTAAAGAGCAAGACATTCTTATTTAGGAATGCCAAAAGCTGCCAAAGCTGTTATGGGGCAAAAGCTCAGAGGTGACTGGAAATGAGCTGTGATTCTGCAGTGTGATCCACGGCAGAGCTGAAATAGGGTAAAGCCAAGTGTGTCTAAATGCAGTCCATGCATGCAAACTGACAGATCACATTTTCTATCCACTGATTGTGCCCAGATCACCCAGTCTGGTGATCAGCGCTAGGTGGCCTGTATTGCTTCAATTACTTTAGCCATTAATGATAATATTTCCCACAAGTAAGTTGGACCTGCTGTGCCTGATACTCCTGTAACTCTCATCACGTGTGGCCACTGCCACTTGAACTGTGGCCTCCAGATAAGAATTTAGCGTTATGCACAGCCCTGGACTCCTGGAAATGCCTGCGTATAGACAAAGATAACAGGAGGGAACTACTGCCCTGGCTGCAGATCAGTGAGCAGAGCTCAGCCCTGACTCAGGGTATTCCTCAGGACTGGAAGAACAAATGGAAATGTACTTACAGCATGCATTGGCACTCCTGAAAAACTGGTTCCACTTGTGGGTGTTGAGCCTGTCACAGCCTCCAGACAATCTGTCCCCCCTGGCTGGAAGTCAGAGACCTCACGGGAGCAGAGAGGGGAAATATGCAGACTTATGAAGAGAGATTCCTGTTCCTCTCGGGGACCTCGGGGACTAGTTGATCTCTGCATAGGATGGTATGTTCAGCATGACTGAGAGTATTAGCTGGCTCAGCCCTGAAACCTCAGAACATTGTGTACACTGCTTAAATCCAGTTTAGTCATTGCTGGAGGGAGGCAAGGCTGCCCTGTTAGAAAACAACCCTGACACGCACCTGTGCTTTGTCAAACAAGAAATGCTGAGAGAGTTTTCTTTAACTATCGTTATTCCCTTTTCCTTTCTTTTTTTCCCCTGAAGCTGATCCTTCCCCACTGACTTGATTTCTTTCCGACTGTTCCAGGATGAATCACAGAGTCCTACATGTCTACCTGTATACCGAATGGGGCTGCAGAAAGCGGACCTGACTAATGTCCCCTACAAGAAGAAAATGATAATTGATGGGTTTTAATTGCAAGCTTCTTGCATTATGGTCTAGTTTTTCAGCTTATAATCATTAACAGTATAGTAGAGACTTAAGTAAATTGCTGCCTTTTCCTCTTTTGTAGCATATATAGGTCAGATTTTCATGTTAACGGTTATTATCTCTGACACACTAATTAGTGCACTGACTGGCTGACAAAGGTCACATCTGCATTTTCTTCACTGCATACAAACGTGGATAGGGCTGTGTGCTCACACCGACTGATTCTCCTAATTGCTGTGTCTTCTGGGGTCACTTCCACTAATGCAAGATCACTAGCTTGACTGGGTAACACTTTACACCTACTTTGTACTTATGTCAGTGAAAGACGAGGTTGAGGGCAAAGGAGTGTCAGCAGTCATCACATCGACAGCACATGTCCTCCGTTCTGCACTTTGTAAGCTGTAGCCATCACGCTTCATGCATCCTTGACTTTTCAGGCTCTGTGCAGTTGCAGTCAAAGGGATGAAGTTGTTGCCTTTCCATGAGGAATAAATGGAGCTTTTATTCCCTGTCTTTGACCAAAGCACTTAGATGGTTTTAGGACCAGTGAATTGATTCTAATAGCAGGCAAAATTGATCACCCAGGTACTTTGATGCAGCCCTTTTATTTACAAAGAAAGTACAAAATTCTGTTTCCTTGAACAGAAGAGGAATCAGATAATAGGAGACAATTTATCTGCATGCAATTTCAATCCTTTCAGGCGGCACTTTATCCAGAAGCATTACACCAGCTTTTTTCCCAAGGTCGTTCTTGTAGAGTTTATGTGGTTCTGCCTGGTTTTGAGAGAAGGCTGCTCCTGCCAGACCACAGGAGCACGCACCCGCTCCAAGCACTGCTCTCCTCTCCGCATCTTCACAGCCCAACATTTCAGTCAGGAGAAACCTTTACTGCATTGGCTTCTCTTCCAGGTTTGCCCTTTTGCCTTCTTTCAGTTCCTGTTCCAGCTGCCTGCTTTTGTATCAGAGTTTGTTTGCCTCTTATAGAAAAAAATATCCAATGAAAGGCAACATTAAACCCACTGGGGTCGCAAGCTTTTGCCTGAACCCTGTGTCTGGATGGCATTAGGGTCACGTCAGCACGTGTCTTTGTGCTGGTTGCACACTTACTGTCAGTGATGAGGAACAGGAATGTGTAGAGGAATTGGTGTGAGATGAGATTGTCACTGCCCAAGTGAAGTTTTTACTATATGCCCCTTTTGCCACTAGAGAAAACTACCTTGTTGACAACAAATCGGGATGCATTGCTAACACTGGGTTGAATTTCTCTGCATTCCTTGCCCTACTCATCATATTTAACCTTGGATTTATTTGTAGACAACTGCCCGGAAAGTCCTGTTTAGGAAAGGAAGAAACAGAAAGAAAGCCTGGACGTTGTGTGTTTTCTTGCAATACTCTCCTGGACAGTTTCCAACCTGTTAATGAATGAACACTGACATCTAAACCATCCCCAAGAGAGATGCAAGATCCATCTGAGTTCACTAAGAGGTTTCTAAATAGCTGTAACAAGCCCATACTTCAAAAGAAATACATTTTGCTATTTTTAAAACACGAGTTTTGGAAGGCTTTGAATATCAAGATTAATTCTCTGTCTAAATGCAGTAGAAGGCAGCACTGACTGGTGAATCTAACTGAAATCTGGAAAGTTTTCACCTTGCCTGGAGTATGGATTTGATGTTCTAAAGGTATGACTATGATTAGTTTACTTTTTTTTTTCCAAAGCAGTCTGTGCATGTACTTATCAGATAAGTACATCTACTATGGATGTCTGAGCTAAGAGGCTACTCAGCCCTGTAGTACTGTCACTGAAAGTCCTGTGCTGAACTGTCCTTAGGAAGTGCTCCCTTTTCATCATTTATAACAGGTAGTCTGAGGAGCACACATTCCCTATTTAGCCACCTGAGCGATTAGCACGGTGACGTGTTATTTTGTATGTCTCAGTGCTGAGGTCTTCATCCTAAAGTGCGGTACAGCTAATATTACTGGAGAGAAGGAGAATGCGAAGACCAGAATGAGAATTCAGTTGTGGAGGCACTGAGAACATTTGGCTTTGGAGGCTGGGTCCAAATCTTTTCGAGAAACAGGCCAGGATGGAGCTGTCACTGGTGTCTGGTTGGTTGTAGGGAGAGCAGGGAAGGATTCAATTTTGGCTGTGAGTCTTTTGTGGGAATGTACAGGTACTGAGTGCTCTGTTAGAGGCAGTTCTTTAACATGGGAAATACCAGTCCTGTGTTTGCTTTCAAACCTGTGCTTTTGTTTGTTCTGGGGTGCAGCTGGACCTTCATGTTCTTACTCTTGAAGCCCAGTCTCCTCAGCAAAGCTCAACCTCTGACTTGCCTCATTTAAAATAAGACCTTGCCCCTATTTTCTTCCAAAATGTTGGACTGATGGCATAGACATTTGGGTTTATTTTATGATATGCAGATATGGCCACAATGGTGCTACTGCTTAGTTAGTTACTAATTACCATCACAGAGATTGCAGTTCCTGACACAGAATCACAGAATCACAGAACGTTAGGGATTGGAAGGGACCTCAAAAGATCATCCAGTCCAATCCCCCTGCTGGAGCAGGAACACCCAGATGAGGTTACACAGGACACTTCATACCTTGGTGAAGTTCATGTAAATAAAGGTTCTAGCAATGCTCAGGTTTGAAATGGCACTGTCTGAAATGATCTCAGCCTTATGAAAACAATGCATGTTGTTTGCACCTTCAGAACACGGGAAATGCCCTGCCCAGGGGTCCATCTATACCAGTTCATCTCAGCCGGAGAAACCAAAGTCTCTTCAGTGTTTTATCCCTCTCTGGTAAATAAGAATTCACCTCATGCTGGAATTTCTGATTCCGTTTTATAAGGTGTACATTCAGCTCTGGATTGGATGTTAACGCTCTCAGAATAAAGATATCCGAGCAAGATGATGCTGTTTTTATGATGGTGTTGATGTTTTGACCTCATGCCAGCATGAACCAGGAACAACTCCCATTAAGTCTATTGATGTGAGTCTTTCCTTGAAGGGGATATTCAGGAAACCTTACTTGAATTATCTTTTAAAGTAGATTAGTTAAATTCTATTAAACCCTATGCAGATATTCATATTCAGAATTAAGTGACATTAATCTGATTTAGTGTGCTTCACTGTGAAACTGAGGAAAGGTAAATAAAATGAAGGCCACTTTCATTCTGAGTAACAGCACTCATGCAGAACTCCAGAGTAACTTCACTAACCACTTTCAAGTCACTTGTCATTAATTCAGGTTAAGTTTTCTGACTTTCCCTGCAAAGACAAGGGACAATTAAATCATCATAGATGACCTGGCCTTCTGTACCACCCACCACCCGAAACATTATGGACTTAGCTCATCCTGAATATTGGACAGTTGGTTTGGAGGTCTGGATCTGAAGGTTACAGCTCATTTCTGGTCTATCGTCAATGCTCTTTTCTCTGTGCTATCCATTTATGTTAAGCACATCGGTGTAGAACCTTAGCGTCCATCCAGGCAAGAGCGTAAGGGTAATGTGGCTGGTGTTAACATTCCTGTGGTGGAGCTGTGCATGTGGAAAAGTTGCAGTGTATGTGCCTGCTTTAAATATGTAGCTTCAGCTGTTCTGTATCAGGAGTACTAAATTTAATTGTAGATTTAAAATAGGTGAATGATTTGGCAGCTAAAAGGTCAGGACACATGCTGTTTATTTTGTGCTTTGCTTTTCCTGATTAATAGAAAGTTATCTGTAGCATCCAATAGTATTGTCAAGGACTTCTGGTGAAATGTCTGCACAGACAAAATGTAGAATAGTGCCGTTGTGTCCCATGTACCTTCCCCCAGCTTTGTACTTTGTCACAGTTGCCATCTGAAGTACTCCAGCACTCAGCCAGCATATATTCTAACTCACAAAGGTCTCTGCGGAGGGAGGGGTATTGACTTCTCCATCATGTACAGATCAAATGTCAGGCTTTTAGAGTTTTGTGCATTTGCCAGGTACACTGAAATACAGATACCAGTTCCTGCAACCTTCATGTGACTTTGGCAGCGTGCACGTGGCTGTTGTGCATGGCACATGGACTCACCGCTTCCCCAGAGATGGACAGCGCCACTGCTAAAGGTATGCACCAATATATCTATCTGGCTCCAGTGTCAGGGGGAGATTAGCCTATGTGAGAATGCAAATTCACAATATTCAAACTGTTTGACCTGGGCTGCATTGTAAGGCACCTTCCCTGGGAGCAGGTCTGCCTCTGGCTGTCAGCTTGGCAGCACAGTTCCAGCTCTGCAGGCCCTGCTGACCTTGTTATAGCCTGTTCTGTGCATCCACTTGACCTCCTGGCAGCCAGCAGTGAGGCTTGTGCTGCTGCCCTTCTACCCAAACATCAGCCCACACTGCAGAGAGATAGGTGGAAATGTGGCTCTGGAAAAGGGTCTTCTCTGAGCATGTTTAGGGACTTGATGTGAGGAGTACAGAGCTGTTCCTCCACAGATACTTGGCAATCTAGAGACCTTTAATAAATTAAAGAGAAAAAAAAAGAGAGGGGAAGAGGAAGATCACAAGAACAAATGAGAAGAGGATCTATCCTCAGCTCAGCTTTAAAAATGAAGCAGCAATACAAAAAAAACCCTCAGAATAATGTGCTTTAGCACAGGAAGCAACAAGAGCTCAGAGCTTGTGCAGGTCCCAGGGGGATTTTAGAGGCAGAGCTGGAGCTGGCTGGGGAGGCTTTCTGAGGAGGGGGTGACCTGGCCGTGCTCCTTCGTGCCCATGAGGAGCCAGGCAGCAGCACTGCTGCTCAGGGGCTGGGATCAGTAGGTGGGGAGAAGGGATGGGTTGGAGGTCAAAATGGGCAGATTGGCAACTTAGAGAATTCAGGTCCAAAGGCAACAGTGAAGCCATTGGGCAGGGGAAGAACTGGGAGGTGCTGAGGACGCTGTGGTTTCAGTGTTTGACAAGCAGCAGATAGGCACACAAGTGCTGTGGAAGGAGCGTGGCATTCAGGAAGCTCGTACTCTCCTCCGTAGTCAGGACCAGCTGAAGCCCACCGGGAGGCCTTGGCCTTTTGAGTGCTTGTTGGGTTGCTGTGCACACTGAGTGGGCTGAGGGCTTGTTTGTTTGTTTCATGCAGAGCCTCTTCCCATTGCATTTCATATTGTACAGATAACAAACAGAATACCAGTAAAGCTGGTCTCACACATGCACACAAAACCATGTATGCCAAGATTCACACGTTCAGGCTCAGCTGCTGCCTCATTCGTTCGAAAGCTTCTCAGCACAAAATTGCAAGCAGCCCTGTCCTGCAGTTCTTGGGTCTTCCCCAGGAGATCTGACGGCAATGAGAGATTTGTGAAAACCATGTGGGAACCCAAATCTCACGTAATGTTCTTTTCTCACAAAAGTACAAGCTTTAAAGTGCCCTGAGCTGTGAAATTCTGATGGGGGCATTACAGAGAAATGAACTGAGCCTCACAGTAGCTCTAGGAGAGAAATATTACTTCTTATTTTACAGCCTGCTCAAGCACTGCCTTTAAAAAGCATTTAAATGTCTCCCTCACATACTCTGAAAGATTAAAGTAATTTTTTTCAAAAGCAGCTCCTGACTATAAATACCTGTTCCTAGAACCTCAGGGCTGTTGTTTCTCAGAATGACGGCATATTTATACATAGGATACTGAAATATTAAAAATAAATAAGCATTACTTTATTATCTTGTCTTTTTGTAGGATGGCTGGAAGATAAATTATCCAACAAAAGGATTTCCACTTACAGCACTGAATGTTTCAGAAATTCAGAGATTCTTCCTTTTTCCTTCTTCCATCTGACTGGGACTTGCCTTTAGGAATCCCAAGAGGCCAGGTACACCATGAAGCGCAGAGGCAGGTAACCTGGTAACCTGGTCAGAGACAGCTCGGGCCTCATTTCCCTAGTGGGTGGCTCCAGCCTTTGCTCAGCACATACAACTCTGTGGGAGAAGCCTCTGCTGAGCACATAACTTCAGGTGCAAAAACATTTCTCTTGAGGTCAGGCCTTTTACAGAATCACAGAATCACAGAACGTTAGGGATTGGAAGGGACCTCAAAAGATCATCCAGTCCAATCCCCCTGCCGGAGCAGGAACACCCAGATGAGGTTGCACAGGAAGGCGTCCAGGCGGGTTTTGAATGTCTCCAGAGAAGGAGACTCCACAACCTCTCTGGGCAGCCTGGTCCAGTGCTCTGTCACCCTCACTGAGAAGAAGTTTCTTCTCAAATTTCAGTGGAACCTCCTGTGTTCCAGCTTGTGCCCATTACCTCTTGTCCTATCATTGTTTGTCACCGAGAAGAGCCTGACTCCATCCTCGTGACACTCACCCTTTAAATATTTATAAACATGAATGAGGCCAGATGTTGCCTGAGTTAGGTGCAAATAGAGGGCAGAAAAAGCTTGAGAAATTCTAGTGAATTGTCTATAGTTTAACACACCTAAAACCAACCCATCAGTCGCAGTTTCAGCCATAGTCTCTGTTCCTGTGGGGAAAACCTGTCGTTAAGAAAACACTCATTATCTTATCTTCAGACTTTGGAAACACTAACGATTCAAAGGTCTGCCTGTATAGAATGACAGCTATGAAAAGAAACCTATCCAAGATGACTTAATACACTTGTACCTATACTTAAAATACAATGTTGTCTTTTTAATTAAAAAAAGACTGCAGAATAAAGGTGATACAGTGATGATCACTCAGTGTAGTCTTTGACTGGGTTCCTTCAACTCAGGGAGACTTAAGACCGCAGAGTTTACTGCTCAGACATCCAACAGCTGGATCTGGCCCTCCATTTGGTGAGCTCAGGCCTTTCCTCACTGAAGCAGATTTTGCCAGGTGCTGACCTGGTCACCTCTGGTTTTAGTCACATGCAGGAATCTTGCTTTAAAGAACAGCTACTAAGAGCCTTGAAGAGCCCGAAGATGCCTGGCATAACTTCCAAAAGCACTGAATTGTCACTGAAATGTAAAGAGAAAAGCAGGATGAGGGCTATCTGCATCTACTTTTGATTTATACCACAAAATCTACTACCTACCATACATATAACACCTAGTGTAACAGGACCCCAAACCTTAACTTAGTGATAGCTGCAGATAGATAGTGAACTATGTGAAAATTAATATTGTATATTTAACACTTCGCATTAGCTAGTTTGGAGCTATCTGAATTCTGCTCACGTATCCCACTTACTGTTGGCTAGTAAATAAATTAGCTTTGCCTCATCAGCTCATAAAGTATCATAAATTTGAACACTGGTATGAAATAGGCTCTGAAAGGTCTTGTAGGATTCACATGTTTTAATTTGAACTGAAATTTATAAAGAGAAGTGAGAATTCACACAGCCAAATGAATCCACGGGGTAGCTCAAGAAACCTGGGTAGCTAAGGCCAACATCAATCTGACCCAGTGTTATGTTGTAATTCCATTATTAACTGTCTTCAGAAGCAAGAGCAATTAAGTGAAGGGTAAAAGCAGGGGTAAGGCTGTAATTTATTGCATGAGACTATTATTGGGAAAAAACCCTTTTGACAGAATTATTTTTTTTTCCTGTCTGCTGCAAATTTGGCAATATGAACAGTAAATAAAACAACCTCTGACATGGTATGTTGCCTAGGATAACTGCCTAGCTCTTTGGGTAACAGATAATTTTTGGCCATTTCTACATCTTGATACCAAAAAGCTATTTTTTTGTCTGCTTGCACATACATTTCCTGCGGGCAGCAGCTCCTTCTACGAGACAATTTAGCCAGAGATGACAGCGGTAAACATTTACCTGTCAAGCCCATACATCGAGTTTGTAAGAAAAACCCCAAGCAAGCACAGTGTTTTCCTGGAACTGGCTGCTTACAAACCTGGTCAACAACGAAAGGAAGAATTAAAAGGTTCAATACCGACACCGGCCCGCGCTGCCGATGTCCCCACAACCCTCGCTCTCCCCGGGCGCTCGTTGTTCGTGGACGTTTGCCGAGGGACCGGAGGAGGACACAGCTGTCAGTCCCTGCGCTGACCATTTACTATTTGCCCCCGTTTTTGGGCAGGCGTTTCCTTGCGTCACCTCTTACCGGCTGCCTAAAACTTTGGCAGCAGGCTGCCCGCCTGAGGGAAAGGGGCTATTCCTGCCCCCCTGGTCCCGGCCGCATCC